>NC_057813.1:676212833-676322873 GCF_018294505.1 Triticum aestivum | reverse complement strand
CGAACCCGTAGGGTCTACACACTTAAGGTTCAGTTACGCTAGGGTTGTAGGGATATGTATATGCAGTAACCCGAATGTTGTTCGGAGTCCCGGATGAGATCCCGGACGTCACGAGGAGTTCCGGAATGGTCCGGAGGTAAAGATTTATATATGGGAAGTCTTGTTTCGGGCATCGGGACAAGTTTCGGGGTTATCGGTATTGTACCGGGACCACCGGAAGGGTCCCGGGGGTCCACCGGGTGGGTCCACCTGTCCCGGGGGGCCACATGGGCTGTAAGGGGGTGCGCCTTGGCCTAATGGGCCAAGGGCACCAGCCCCACATAGGCCCATGCGCCTAGGGTTTAGAAGGGGAAGAGTCCTAGGAGGGTAAGGCACCTCCTAGGTGCCTTGGGGGGGAGGAAAACCCCCCCTAGGCCGCCGCACCCCCTAGGAGATTGGATCTCCTAGGGCCGGCCACCACCCCTTGGCACCCCTATATATAGTGGGGGAGAGGAGGGACTTCAGACCTGAACGCCTCGGCCTTTGGTTGCCTCCTTCTCCCTCCCCAACACCTCCTCAACCTCCATAGTGCTTAGCGAAGCTCTGCCGGAGTACTGCAGCTCCATCAACACCACGCCGTCGTGCTGCTGCTGGTGCCATCTCCCTCAACCTCTCCTCCCTCCCTTGCTGGATCAAGAAGGAGGAGACGTGGCTGTTCCGTACGTGTGTTGAACGCGGAGGTGCCGTCCGTTCGGCGCTGGTCATCGGTGATTTGGATCACGTCGAGTACGACTACATCATCACCGTTCTTTTGAACGCTTCCGCTCGTGATCTACAAAGGTATGTAGATGCATCTAATCACTCGTTGCTAGATGAACTCCTAGATGATCTTGGTGAAACGAGTAGGAAATTTTTTGTTTTCTGCAACGTTCCCCAACAAGGGGGACTGTGGGGCCCGTCGACCATCAAGATTTCCGCCGCTGGATCACTGCTACCGCACTCGGATGCAGTCTCTACAGAGCCAGTCGACTGATCGAACAAGCCGTAGAGAGATTCGTTGGGCTTGATTGCCGCAACTTGGGTGGTGGCCGATTGGCGAGCCACCGCGTGCCTCACCCATCGCTGAAGCCTCGACCGGCCTGAGCGCTTGCGCTGGCGGGAGACCGGGAGGGTGGACAATAGAGGAGCCGACCGATACTGGGTCGACGATTGCCGCAGCAGAATGCCGCGGACACATGCGCAAAAATGCGTCGCACCGCGGACGGGGAGCGCATCTACGTCGAGTGGAGCCTCCTGGAGCCATGCGGAGTCGTCGGTGATGAAGGTGAGAGTGCCGAGACGGATCTCTTGACCCTCGACCAAAACTCCAGCAGACACCATGATGAAAGTACTCGGAAGAATCGCAACTTCTCCACAAAATCGCTAAAACACCGGCCCCAAGGTGGGCGCCAACTGTCGTGGTTCTAAGCCTGACAGTAGAGTGGGGAGTAGGTATGGAGAGGCAAGGTCCTAGCTATGGAGAGGTTGTAAGCACAAAGGATGTACGAGTTCAGGCCCTTCTCGGAGGAAGTAACAGCCCTACGTCTCGGAGCCCGGAGGCGGTCGAGTGGATTATGAGTATATGAATTACAAGGTGCCGAACCCCTCTGCCTGTGGAGGGGGTGGCTTATATAGAGTGTGCCAGGACCCCAGCCAGCCCACGTAGGAGAGGGTTTAAGGTGAGTCAAGTCTGGGGTGTTACTGGTAACGCCCCCCATAAAGTGCCTTTTTTACTATCATAAAGTCTACTTGATTACAGGCCGTTGCAGTGCAGAGTGCCTCTTGACCTTCTGGTGGTCGAGTGAGTCTTCGTGGTCGAGTCCTTCAAGTCAGTCGAGTGTGTCCTTCGTTGGTCGACTGGAAGGCGACTTCTTCTAAGGGTGTCCTTGGGTAAGGTACTTAGATCAGGTCCATGACCTTACCCTAGGTACATAACCCCATCACCCCGCACGTCAGGTTTGACCTGGACCTGGCCATTGACTCGCTGACATCATCATGACGTCAGGATGACGCAGTAATGTTTTCTGGATTTATTATTATTCAGAAAAATTCAGAAAATGCCCTAAACTTCAATAATTCATAGAAATTCAACCGTAACTCCAAATTAAATAATTTATATATGAAAAATTATCAGAAAAATTCAAGGAATCCATCTGTACCATTTTCATGCATGTTTGAACGATGTTTGTCCTCTGTTTTGGACAAAACAATTAAAGGGCATTTAAATAATCATATATGGAGTTGGAATTTGAATCTTGGATTCAAACCAACTTCATTTAACCTGTTGCTAGTTGCATTAGCTCAAACACATTCATATTGCCATGTCATGAGCATGCATCATATTGTGCATTGCATTGATTGTATTTCTTCTTTGTTGCCGGTATCTGTTCCCTCCCGATAGATGATGTTCCGACGTTGTGATCGTTGACACTGATGAAGACTCAATGTTATCTCCAGGCAAGCAAAACCCCCTTGCTCATTCCGATAAAATCCCACTCTCTCGCTCCTGCTCTCTTTTACTGCATTAGGACAACAACGATTCATCTGTTACTTGTTGCGGTAGTTGAACCCCTTTATCCTTTGCATGACCTGTCATTGCCACAGTAAATAGATGAAACCCACTAGCATCAGTAGGAGTTGTTTGAGCCCTGTTGTGCCTACTCATTCATGCTTGTTGTCATGCCTGCTACTGCTTAGAGTTGAGTCAGGTCTGATTCATCGGGGATGAATCAGAGGTGTGTGAACATGTCCTACCATTGAGAGCTAAGTGTGTGAACACGATTTGGTAAAGGTAGCGGTGAGAGGCCATGTAGGAGTACATGGTGGGTTGTCTCATTGCAGACGTCCTCAGGAACTGAGTTCTGTGTTTGTGATCCATGATCAGTTACTACCACACATTGGGCTCCGGGCGCTCCAAGCTCTCTCGACTTATTAATCAACTCGATCTCTGTCCAGGAGTTGCAACTAGTTTCTGGTGTTTGTAGGTAGTGTTAGTAGTCTACCAAGTGGCACCCGGTACAGGTGGGCTTGGGACAGACTAGGCACAGTGGCACGGTGTACCAAGTGGCACCCGGATGGTGGGCTTGGGAACCCTGCTCACATCGTTTGGGGCCGTGAGCGACACCCTGGCCGGATCTCCTTGCGGATGGAACCCGAATAGGCGATAAACCTGGACGAGAGACTTGTATGGTTAGTCAGGTCATGGCCGACTCCCTCGCCCGGATTCCGCTTGAAGGTTGCCGAGGTACATGACGTGTACAGGGCGATAAGTGGCGAAAGCGTGTGTGAAGAAGTACACCCCTGCAGGGTTATCATTATCTATTCGAATAGCCGGATTCCTCGGATATGGAAACTTGGACCCCTTGCATAGTTCATAGACAAGTGAAAGTGGATACTCTAAAATACGCAAGATAAGCGTGAGTGCTATGGATGGCGTTCTCGTAGGGAGACGAGAGCGGATCCATAGTGGTGTATTGATATGGTGAATATGTGGACTCGTGTGCGCCACCTCAAAAGAGTTACTTGCAGTCGTAGTTCAGGATAGCCACCGAGTCAAAGCTGGCTTGCTGCAGTCAAACTCCACCATCCCCTTTGTTGAGAATGATGCATATGTAGTTAGATCTGATGTAAGTCTTGCTGGGTACATTTGTACTCACGTTCCTTAATTTATGTTTTTGCAGAGAGACTTCAGTCTCGCTAGTAGTACCGCGTGGACTTCGACGTTTAGCTTGTTACCTCAGCTACGATCTTGTGCCCTCGGCAGGATCTGGTAGATAGTCAGGCTTCTCAGCCTTTTTCATTTATAGATGTCTGTACTCAGACATGTTAAGCTTCCGCTTGTGCTTTGATTTGTATGCTCTGATTGTTGGGTCATGAGACCCATGTTTGTATTATCTCGCTCCTCGGAGCCTATTGAATAAATACTTGAGTTGTAGAGTCATGTTGTGATGCCATGTTGTATTTGCACATATCGAGCATATTGTGTGTATGTTATTTAAATGCTTGGTATGTGTGGGATCTGACTATCTAGTTGTTTATCCTTAGTAGCCTCTCTTACCGGGAAATGTCTCCTAGTGTTTCCACTGAGCCATGGTCGCTTGCTACTGCTCCGGAACACTTAGGCTGGCCGGCATGTGTCCTTCTTCGTTCCTGTGTCTGTCCTTTCGGGGAAATGTCACGCGATGAATACCGGAGTCCTGTTAGCCCGCTACAGCCCGGTTCACCAGAGTCCTGCTAGCCCAGTGCTACAACCTGGATTCACTCGCTGATGACCGACACGTTCGATGCTGGGTCATGGATGCCTGTCCCTTTAAGTTTGTGCCACTTTGGGTTTACGACTAGCCATGTCAGCCCGGATTCTTTGTCATATGGATGCTAGCGACACTATCATATACGTGAGCCAAAAGGCGCAAACGGTCCCGGGCCAGGTAAGGTGGCACCCGTGGGAATACCGTGCGTGAGGCCGCAAAGTGATATGATGTGTTACATGCTAGATCGGTGTGACTTAGGATCGGGGTCCTGACACATGTTGCGGATGTCGTCGATGATCACAAGATCAAGATGGATGCAATGCGCTTGAAGATTAGAAAATATGCCATTCATACCGAGGCTTGGTATCATTATGTCGTTGGGTCAGTTGTTACCTTGGTTGCGATTATGATCGCATTTGTTTTCGCATTGAAATGTTTTACATAGTTTCAATGTATGGTTTAATTAATTTAGATGCTCTGCAGAGCTTTATGTTGTTCTGTAATGATTTTCGCTTGAAGATGAGAACTATGTATGTACTTTGGTTTTAATGTGATGATGAACTTCTATTAATTTGGTCACTTAGTTATCTATTCATGATGTTTTGTAATGATTTTTAACACACTTAATTATATATAATGCACGCAAATGAACCAGCAATGGATGTATGGTAACAGACACACCTCCGAGTACATTAAGGGCGTGCATGATTTTCTCGAAGTGGCTGAGGCAAACAAGCATAATGGTCTTATGTGTTGTCCATGCCCTATATGTGGGAATACAAAGTCTTACTCTGACCGGAAAATCCTTCACACCCACCTGCTTTACAAGGGTTTCATGCCACACTATAATGTTTGGACGAGGCACGGAGAAATAGGGGATATGATGGAAGACGGCGAATAAGAAGAGTACGATGACAACTATGTGCCCCCTGAATAAGGTGATGCTACTTAACATCAAGAGGAACCAAACGATGTGCACGATGATGCTGCAACGGGCGAAGCTGCTGAAGATCAAGAGGAACCAGACGATGTGCCCGATGATGATGATCTCCACCGGGTCATTGTCGATGCAAGGACGCAATGCGAAAGTCAAAAGGAGAAGCTGAAGTTCGATCACATGTTAGAGGATCACAAAAAAGGGTTGTACCCCAATTGCGAAGATGGCAACACAAAGCTCGGTACCGTACTGGAATTGCTGAAGTGGAAGGCAGAGAATGTTGTGCCAGACAAAGGATTTGAGAAGCTACTGAAAATATTGAAGAAGAAGCTTCCAAAGGATAACGAACTAGCAGTGACTCGGTCCTTAAGGACCAAGAAATTCTCCAATCTACGGATGATGTTCCAGAGGAAGGTGATGTGCTCTTGATGCAGAATATTTTCACGAGTGAGGTACTTATTTTGCACACGAACCGTTTCAATGATCCTGAAGGCTGCAATCTCAGTGGAGGTAAAATGAGCTTAGTAAGGTTTAAGGATATCTTCCTCTTCCTCATCGGCAGGCAGGGCTTGCTCGATCACCGGCACTTGATCTCCGGTGGCCTCCTTGCCCTTGTCCTCCTTGGCTCCTCCAACGGGCTCTTCCCTCTTCAGCTCAACGTTCATCTGAAGGAAATATGCCCTAGAGGCAATAATAAAATTATTATTTATTTCCTTATTTCATGATAAATGTTTATTATTCATGCTAGAATTGTATAACCGGAAACATGATACATGTGTGAATACATAGACAAAATGAGTGCCACTAGTATGCCTCTACTTGACTAGCTCATTAATCAAAGATGGTTATGTTTCCTAGCCATGGACAAAGAGTTGTCATTTGATTAACAGGATCTCATCATTAGGATAATGATGTGATTGACTTGACCCATTCCGTTAGCTTAGCACTTGATCGTTTAGTATGTTGTTGTTGCTTTCTTCATGACTTATACATGTTCCTATAACTATGAGATTATGCAACTCCCGTTTACCGGAGGAACACTTTGTGTGCTACCAAACATCACACCGTAACTGGGTGATTATAAAGGTGCTCTATAGGTGTCTCCGAAGGTACATGTTGGGTTGGCGTATTTCGAGATTAGGATTTGTCACTCCGATTGTCGGAGAGGTATCTCTGGGGCCTCTCGGTAATGCACATCACTATAAGCCTTGCAAGCAATGTAGATAATGAGTTAGTTACGGAATGATGCATTACGTAACGAGTAAAGAGACTTGCCGGTAATGATACTGAACTAGGTATTGAGATACCGACGATCGAATCTCGGGCAAGTAACAAACCGACGACAAGGGGAATAATGTATGTTGTTATGCGGTTTGACTGATAAAGATCTCCGTAGAATATGTGGGAGCCAATATGAGCATCCAGGTTCCGCTATTGGTTATTGACTGGACACATGTTTCGTGTCATAGGGTCCGCACGCTTAAAGTTAGATGGCAGTTATATTATGAGTTTATGTGTTTTGATGTACCGAACAAGTTTGGAGTCCCGAATGAGATCGGGGAGGACGAGGAGTCTCGAAATGGTCGAGACGTAAAGATCGATATATTGGACGACTATATTCGGACTTCGGAAAGGTTCCGAGTGATTCGGGTATTTTTCGAAGTACCAGAGAGTTACAGGAATTCGCCGGGGAGTATATGGGCCTTATTGGGCCATACGGGAATAGAGGAGAGAGGTCGAAAGGAAAGAGGCGCACAGCCCCCCTCTGGTCCAAATTGGACAAGGGGTGCAGCCCCCTTTTCCTTCCTCTTCTCCCCCTCTTTTCTTCTCTCCTACTCCAACAAGGGAAGGAGGAGTCCTACTCCAGGTGGGAGTAGGACTCCCCCCTTGGCGCGCCCTCCTCCTTGGCCAGCCGCCTCCCCCCTTGCTCCTTTATATACGGGGGCAGGGGGGCACCCGATAGACAACAATTGATCTCTTGATCTCTTAGCCGTGTGTTGTGCCCCCCTCCACCATAGTCCTCCTCGATAATATTGTAGCGGTGCTTAGGCGAAGCCCTGCGATGGTAGAACATCAAGGTCATCACTATGTCGTCCTGCTGACGGAGCTCTCCCTCGACACTCGGTTGGATCGGAGTTCGAGGGGCGTCATCAAACTGAACGTGTGCTAGAACTCGGAGGTGCCGTATTTTCAGTGCTTGATCAGCCGGGCCGTGAAGACGTACGACTACATCAACCGCATTGTTCTAACGGTTCCACTTTCGGTCTACGAGGGTACGTAGACAACACTCTCCGCTCTCGTTGCTATGCATCACCATGATCTTGTGTGTGCATAGGATTTTTTTGAAAAATTACTACGTTCCCCAACAGTGGCATCAGAGCCTAGGTTTTATGCGTTGATGTTATATGCATGAGTAGAACACAAGTGAGTTGTGGGCGATACAAGTCATATTGCTTACCAGCATGTCATACTTTGGTTCGGCAGTATTGTTGGATGAAACGGTCTGGACCGACATTACCCGTACGCTTACGCGAGACTGGTTTTACCGTCGTGTTTTGCACACAGGTGACTAGCGGGTGTCAGTTTCTCCAACTTTAGTTGAACCGAGTGTGGCTACGCCCGGTCCTTGAGAAGGTTAAAACAACACTAACTTGATGAACTATCTTGTGGTTTTGATGCGTAGGTAAGAACGGTTCTTGCTCAGCCTGTAGCAGCCACGTAAAATTTGCAACAACAAAGTAGAGGTCGTCTAACTTGTTTTTGCAGGGCATGTTCTGATGTGATATGGTCAAGACGTGATGCTATATTTTATTGTATGAGATGATCATGTTTTGTAACCAAGTTTTCTGCAACTGGCAGGAGCCATATAGTTGTCGCTTTATTGTATGAAATGCAAGCACCCAGTAATTGCTTTACTTTATCACTAAGTGGTAGCGATAGTCGTAGAAGCAATAGATGGCGAAACGACAACGATGCTACGATGGAGATCAAGGTGTCGCGCCAGTGACGATGGTGATCATGACGGTGCTTCGAAGATGGAGATCACAAGCACAAGATGATTATGGCCATATCATATCACTTATATTGATTGCATGTGATGTTTATCCTTTATGCATCTTATCTTGCTTTGATTGACGGTAGCATTTTAAGATGATCTCTCACTAATTATCAAGAAGTGTTCTCCCTGAGTATGCACCGTTGCGAAAGTTCTTCGTGCTGAGACACCACGTGATGATCGGGTGTGATAGGCTCTATGTTCAAATACAACGGGTGCAAAACAGTTGCACATGCGGAATACTCAGGTTAAACTTGACGAGCCTAGCATATACAGATATGGCCTCGGAACACGGAGACCGAAAGGTCGAACGTGAATCATATAGTAGATATGATTAACATAGTGATGTTCACCATTGAAAACTACTCCATCTCACGTGATGATCGGACATGGTTTAGTTGATTTGGATCACGTGATCACTTAGATGACTAGAGAGATGTCTGTCTAAGTGGGAGTTCTTTAGTAAAATGATTAACTGAACTTTAATTTATCATGAACTTAGTCCTGGTAGTATTTTGCAAATTATGTAGTAGATCAATAGCTCGTGTTCTTGCTTCCCTATGTTTTTGCTTCCCTATGTTTTTATATGTGTTCCTAGAGAAAACTAAGTTGAAGGATGTTAGTAGCAATGATGCGGACTTGGTCCGTGATCTGAGGTTTTTCCTCATTGCTGCACAGAATAATTATGTCCTTGATGCACCGCTAGGTGACAGACCTATTGCAGGAGCAGATGCAGACGTTATGAATGTTTGGCTAGCTCAATATGATGACTACTTGATAGTTTTGTGCACCATGCTTTATGGCTTAGAACCGGGACTACAAATGTTTTTGAAACGTCACGGGACATATGAGATGTTCCATGAGATGAAATTGATATTTCAGACTTATGCCCGTGTCAAGAGGTATGAGACCTCTGACAAATACTTCGCCTAAAAGATGGAGGAGAAGTGCTCAACTAGTGAGCAAGTGCTTATATTGTCTGAGTACTACAATCGGTTGAATCAAGTGGGAGTTAACCTTCCAAATAAAATAGTGATTTGCAGAGTTCTCTAGTCACCATCACAAGGTTAGTGGAACTTCGTGATGAACTATAAAGCAAGGGATGACGAAAACGATTCCCGAGCTCTTCGTGATGCTGAAATCGACGAAGGTACAAATCAAGAAAGAGCATCAAGTGTTGATGATTGATAAGATCACTAGTTTCAAGAAAAGGGCAAAGGAAAAGAAAGGGAACTTCAAGTAGAATGCCAAGCAAGTTGTCACTCCCGTAAAGAAGCCCAAAGCTGGACGAAAGCCTGAAACCAAGTGCTTCTACTTCAAAGGAAATGGTCACTGGAAGCGGAAATGCCCTGAATATTTGGTGGATAAAAAGGATGGCAAAGTGAACAAGGGTATATTTGATATACAGGTTACTGATGTGTACCTTACTAGTGTTTATAGTAGCCCCTGAGTATTTGATACTTGTTCGGTTGCTAAGATTAGTAACTCGAAAGAGTTACAAAATAAACAGAAACTAGTTGAGGGTGAAGTGATGATGTGTGTTGGAAGTGGTTCCAAGATTGATATGATCATCATCGCACACTCCCTACACTCTCGGGATTAGTGTTGAACCTAAATAAAAGTTATTTGGCGTTTTCCTTGAGCATGAATATGATTTGATCATGTTTATTGCAATACGATTATTCATTGAAAATCAGATAATAATTTTTGTTCTGTTTACATGAATAAAACCTTCGATGGTCCTACACCCAATGAAAATAGTTTGTTGGATCTCGATTGTAGTGATATACATATTTATAATATTGATGCCAAAAGATGCAAAGTTGATAATGATAGTGCAACTTATTTGTGGCACTGCCGTTTGGGTCATATCGATGTAAAGCGCATGAAGAAACTCCATAAAGACGGATTTTTGGAATCACTTGGTTATGAATCATTTGATGCTTGCGAACCGTGCCTTTTGGGTAAGATGACTAAAACTCCGTTCTCCGGAACAACGGAATGAGCTTCTGAATTGTTGGAAATAATACATACGTATGTATGTGGTCCAATGAGTGTTGATGCTCGTGGCAGGTATCGTTATTTTCTGACCTTCACAAATGATTTGAGCAAATATGAGTATATCTACTTAATGAAACACAAGTATGAAACATTTGAAAAGTTCAAAGAATTTCAGAGTGAAGTGGAGAATCATCATAACAAGAAAATCAAGTTTCTACGATCTGATCATGGAGGAGAATATTAGAGTTACGAGTTTGGCCTTCGTATAAAACAATGTGGAATAGTTTCACAGTTCACGCCACCTGGAACACCACAGCATTATGGTGTGTCCGAACGTCGTAACCACACTTTATTGGATATGGTGCGATCTATGATGTATCTTACCGATTTACCACTATCGTTTTGGGGTTATGCATTAGAGACAACTGCATTCACTTTAAAAAGGGCACCATCAAAATCCGTTGAAACAATGCCTTATGAACTGTGGTTTGGCAAGGAACCAAAGTTGTCGTTTCTTAAAGTTTGGGGCTGCGATGCTTATGTGAAAAAGTTTCAACGTGATAAGCTCGAACCTAAATTGGAGAAGTGCGTCTTCATAGAATACCCAAAGGAAACTATTGGGTACACCTTCTATCACAGATCCGAAGGCAAGATATTCGTTGCTAAGATGGATCCTTTCTAGAGAAGGAGTTTCTCTCGAAAGAAGTGAGTGGGAGAAAAGTAGAACTTGATAAGGTAATAGTACCTTCTCCTGAATTGGAAAATAGTTTATCACTGAAATCGGTTCCAGTGATACCTACACCAATTAGTGAGGAAGCTAATGTTGATGATCATGAAACTTCAGATCAAGTTACTACAGAACCTCGTAGGTCTTCCAGAGTACGGTCCGCACCAGAGTGGTATGGTAATCCTGTTCTGGAAGTCATGTTACTAGACCATGATAAACCTACGAACTATGAGGAAGCGATGATGAGCCCAGATTCCGCGAAATGGTTTGAGGCCATGAAATCTGAGATGGGATCCATGCATGAGAACATAGTGTGGACTTTGGTGGACTTGCCCTATGATCGGCAAGCCATAGAAAATAAATGGATCTTCAAGAGGAAGACAGACACTAATAGTAGTGTTACTATCTACAAAGCTCAACTTGTCGCAAAAAGTTTTTAGACAAGTTCAAGGTGTTGAATACAATGAGATTTTCTCACTCGTATTGATGCTTAAAGCCTGTCCGAATCATGTTAGCAATTGCCACATTTTATGAAATCTGGCAAATGGATGTCGAAACTGCATTCCTTAATGGATTTATTAAAGAAGAGTTGTATATGATACAACCAGAAGGTTTTGTCAATCCCAAAGGTGCTAACAAAATTGTGCAAGCTCCAGCGATCCATCTATGGACTGGTGCAAGCATCTCGGAGTAGGAATATACGCTTTGATAAGTTGATCAAAGCATATAGTTTTATACGGACTTGCAGTGAAGTCTGTATTTACAATAAAGTGTGTGGGAGCACTACAGCCTTTCTAATAAGTATATGTGAGTGACATATTGTTGATCAGAAATGATGTAAAAAAATTCTGGAAAGCATAAAGAAGTGTTTGAAAGGAGTTCTTTAAAAGAAAGACCTCAGTAAAGCTACTTACATATTGAGCGTCAAGATCTATTGAGATAGATCAAGACGCCTGATAAGATTTTCAATGAGTATATACCTTGACAAGATTTGGAAGTAGTTCAAAATGGAACAGTCAAATAAAGAGTTCTTGCCTGTGTTGCAAAGGTATGAAAATGAGTAAGACTCAAATCCCGACCACGGCAGAAAATAGAAAGAGAATGAAAGTCATTCCCTATGCATCAGTCATAGGTTCTATAAAAGTATGCCATGCTATGGACCAGACCTATTGTATACTCTGCCCTGGTTTGGCAAGGGAGTACAATAGTGATCTAGGAGTAGATCACTGGACATTGATCAAAATTATCCTTAGTGGAATAAGGATATGTTTCTCGATTATGGAGGTGACAAAAGGTTTGTCGTAAGTGGTTACGTCGACACAAGTTTTGGCACTAATCCAGATGACTCTAAGTCTCAATCTGGATACATATTGAAAGTGGGAGCAATTAGCTAGAGTATCTCCGTGCAGAGCATTGTAGACATAGAATATTTGCAAAATACATACGGCTCTGAATGTGACAAACCCGTTGACTAAACTTCTCTCACGAGCAAAACATGATCATACCTTAGTACACTTTTGGTGTTAATCACATAGCAATGTGAACTAGATTATTGACTCTAGTAAACCCTTTGGGTGTAGGTCACATGACGATGTGAACTATGGGTGTTAATCACATACAGATGTGAATATTGGTGTTGAATCACATGATGATGTGAACTATCTTATTGACTCTAGTGCAAGTGGGAGACTGAAGGAAATATGCCCTAGAGGCAATAATAAAGTTATTATTTATTTCCTTATTTCATGATAAATGTTTATTATTCATGCTAGAATTTTATTAACCGAAAACATGATACATGTGTGAATACATAGACAAACTGAGTGTCACTATTATGCCTCTACTTGACTAGATCATTAATCAAAGATGGTTATGTTTCCTAGCCATGGACAAAGAGTTGTCATTTGCTTAATGGGATCTCATCATTAGGACAATGATGTGATTGACTTGACCCATTCTGTTAGCTTAGCACTCGATCGTTTAGTATGTTGTTGTTGCTTTCTTCATGACTTATACATGTTCCTATAACTATGAGATTAGGCAACTCCCGTTTACCGGAGGAACACTTTGTGTGCTACCAAACGTCACAGCGTAACTGGGTGATTATAAATGAGCTCTACAGGTGTCTCTGAAGGTACATGTTGGGTTGGCGTATTTCGAGATTAGGATTTGTCACTCCGATTGTCGGAAAGGTATTTCTGGGCCCTCTCGGTAATGCACATCACTATAAGCCTTGCAAGCAATGTAGATAATGAGTTAGTTACGGAATGATGCATTACATAACGAGTAAATAGACTTGCCGGTAACGAGATTGAACTAGGTATTGAGATACCGATGATCGAATCTCGGGCAAGTAACATACCGACGACAAAGGGAATAACGTATGTTGTTATGCGGTTTGACCGATAAAGATCTTCATAGAATATGTGGGAGCCAATATGAGCATCCAGGTTCCGCTATTGGTTATTGACCGGAAACGTGTTTCGGTCATGTCTACATTGTTCTCGAACCCGTAGGGTCCGCACACTCAAAGTTAGATGACAGTTATATTATGAGTTTATGTGTTTTGATGTACCTAAGGAGTTCGGAGTCCCGGATGAGATCAGGGACATGACGACGAGTCTCGAAATGGTCGAGACATAAAGATCGATATATTGGACGACTATATTCGGACTTCGGAAAGGTTCCGAGTGATTCGGGTATTTTTCGGGGTACTGGAGAGTTACGGGAATTCGCCGGGGAGTATAAGGGCCTTATTGGGCCATACGGGAATAGAGGAGAGAGGCCGAAAGGAAGGAGGCGCGCAGCCCCCCTCTGGTCCGAATTGGATAAGGGGTGCAGCCCCCTTTTCCTTCATCATCTCCCCCTCTTCCTTCTCTTCTACTCCAACAACGGAAGGATGAGTCCTACTCCCGGTGGGAGTAGGATTCCTCCCTTGGCGCGCCCTCCTCCTTGGCCGGCCGCCTCCCCCCTTGCTCCTTTATATACGGGGGCAGGGGGCACCCCATAGACAACAATTGATCTCTTGATCTCTTAGCCATGTGCGGTGCCCCCCTCCACCATAGTCCTCCTCGATAATATTGTAGCGGTGCTTAGGCTAAGCCCTGCGACGGTAGAACATCAAGATCTCACCACGCCGTCCTGCTGACGGAACTCTCCATCGACACTCGGCTGGATTGGAGTTCGAGGGACATCGTCGATCTGAACGTGTGCTAGAACTCGGAGGTGCCGTAGTTTCGGTGCTTGATCGGTCGGGCCGTGAAGACGTACGACTATATCAACCGTGTTGTTCTAACGCTTCCGCTTTTGGTCTACAAGGGTACGTAGACAACACTCTCCCCTCTCATTGCTATGCATCACCATGATCTTGCGTGTGCGTAGGAATTTTTTTTGAAATTACTATGTTCCCCAACATCATCAACCAAGCATCCTCTTCAATATTGTTAGAGGAAGAAGAAGACATGATGTCTGGCTCAACAGATCTGACAGAAAACAACGAGAAAACAAAAAAACAAGATTTCTCCATGATACAGAGGTCAATAGGTTCGGTGGGTATATAAAGAATTTTTTATCTTGGGAAACAAGCAAACAGAAGAAAAACAAAGTCCAGAAGGTACCCGAGGAGGGCAAAACCCACCAAGGCACGCCTGGCAAGCCAGGCGCGCCCTGGTGTCTTGTTCCCACTAGGGTCACCTTCCTGGTAGTTTCTTATATTCCTTATTTTTTAAATATTCCAAAACTGAAAAAAAATATTTTTTTGGATTTTTCGGAGTCATTTTACTTACCATATCACGTACCTCCCTTTGTTCACGGATTTTGGAGTGTTCCGGAAGGTTTCTTTTATGTGTTCTTCCGGTGTCATAGTTTGGATAATATTGCTTTCAACATTAATAGGCGTACCTGAGATATAATGTTTTATTTGTTGCCCATTAATAACCTTCGGGTTAGTACCTTCGAGATTATTTATTTTGATAGCTCCAGATCGATAAACCTCCTCGGTAACAAAGGGTCCTTCCCATTTGGAGAGGAGTTTTCCTGCAAAGAATCTGAAAACAGAGTTGTACAAAAGAACATATTCTCCACCCTTGAACTCATGCTTTTGAATATTTTTATCATGCCATCTTTTAACTATTTGCTTGAATAACTTTGCATTTTCATAAGCATGGGTTCTCCATTCATGTAATGAGCTAATATCAAATAACCTCTTTTCACCAACAAGTTTGAAATCGTAGTTGAGTTCCTTAATTGCCCAATATGCTTTATGTTCTAACTCAAGAGGCAAATGACAAGCTTTTCCATAAACCATTTTATAAGGAGACATAGCCATAGGATTTTCATATGCTATTCTATAAGCCCGAAGTGCATCATCTAGTTTCTTAGACCAATTCTTCTGCGACATATTGACAGTCTTTTGTAAGATTAGTTTTATTTCTCTATTGCTAAGTTTAACTTGACCACTAGATTGGGGATGATAAGGTGATGCAATTATATGGTTAACATCATACTTAGCAAGCATTTTATGGAAAGCACCATGAATAAAGTGTGAACCAACATCAGTCATTAAATATCTAGGGACTCCAAACCTTGGGAAAATAAATTCCTTAAGCATTTCAATAGAGATGTTGTGATCGGCACTACTAGTTCGAATAGCTTCTACCCACTTAGTAACATAATCAACAGCAACCAAAATATGAGTATACCCATTAGAGGAAGCAAAAGCTCCCATGATATCAAATCCCCGTACATCAAATTGTTCAACAACAAGTGAATAATTCATAGGCATTTCTTGACGCTTACCGATATTACCTATTCTTTGACATTCATCACAAGATAAGATGAACTTACGGGCATCCTTGAAGAGAGTAGGCCAATAAAATCCAGGTTGCAATACCTTATGAGTGATTCTGTCTCCCGCGTGATGTCCTCCATAAGCTTCGGAGTGACATTTCCGTAGGATGTGTTCCTATTCATGCTCAGTACACAATGTCTAATAATACCATCTACTCCTTCTTTATAAAAATGTGGTCCATCCCAAAAGTAATGTCTTAAATCATAGAAGATTTTTTTCTTTTATTGGTATGTGAAGCTAGGTGGTATGTATTTAGCAACAATATAATTAGTATAGTCAGCATACCAAGGTGTACTATTAGAAACATTTATTGAAGCTAATTGTTCATCACGAAACCTATCATTAATAGGTTGTGGGTCATCAAGAATATTTTCAAGCCTAGACAAGTTATCAGCTATGGGGTTCTCTGCTCCTTTTCTATTAGTGTTGTGCAAATCAAATTCTTGTAGCAGAAGAACCCACCTAATGAGTCTAGTTTTAGCATCTTTCTTTGCCATAAGATATTTTATAGCAGCATGATAGGTGTGAAAGGTTACTTTGGAATCAACAATCTAGGACCTAAATTTATCACAAGTAAACACCACTGCTAAGAATTCTTTATTAGTAGCAGCATAATTTCGTTGAGCACTGTCTAGAGTTTTACTACCATAATGGATAACATTTAATTTCTTATCAACTCTTTGTCCTAGAACAACACCAACATCATAATCACTAGCATCACACATAATTTCAAAAGGCAAGTTCCAATCAAGTGGTTGAACAACAAGTGCGGAAACTAAGGCTTTATTGAGTGTTTCAAAGGCTTCCCAGAAATCATCATCAAAAACAAAAGGAATATCCTTTTGCAAAAGATTTGCAAGAGGCCTAGAAATTTTAGAAAAGTCTTTGATAGATCTCCTATAGAAGCCAGCATGACCAAGGAAGCTACGAACACCTTTAATATCTTTAGAACATGGCATTTTCTCAATTGCATCAACCTTGTCTTTGTCCACCTCAATGCCTCTTTCAGAAATTTTATGGCCCAAAAAAATATCTTTGTTAACCATAAAGTGGCACTTCTCCCAAGTCAAGACAAGATTTGCTTGTTCACATCTCTGCAAAACTCGATTAAGATTGCTTAAACAATCATCAAAAGACTTCCCATAAACAAAAAAGCCATCCATGAAATCCTCAACAATCTTTTCATAAAAATCAGAGAATATAGTAGTCATACATCTTTGAAAGGCAGCAGGTGCATTACATAGACCAAAAGGCATACGCCTATAAGAATAAGTGTTGGGGAACGTAGCAGAAATTCAAAATTTTCCTATGTGTCACCAAGATCTATCCATGGAGAGACTAGCAACGAGGGGAAGGAGAGTGCATCTACATACCCTTGTAGATCACTAAGCGGAAGCGTTCAAGAGAACGGGGTTGAAGGAGTCGTACTCGTCGTGATCCAAATCACCGGAGATCCTAGTGCCGAACGGACGGTAGCTCCGCATTCAACACACGTATAGCCCTGTGACGTCTCCCATGCCTTGATCCAGCAAGGAGAGAGGGAGAGGTTGAGGAAGACTCCATCCAGCAGCAGCACAATGGCGTGGTGGTGGTGGATGAGCGTGGTGATCCAGCAGGGCTTCGCCAAGCACCGCGGGAGAGGAGGAGTACTTGGGAGAGGGGGAGGGTTGCGCCAGAACTTGGGGTGAGGCTGCCCTCCCACCCCCCCCCCCACACACACACATATATATAGGGGCAAGGGAGAGGGGGGCCGGCCCCCTCAGATCCAATCTGAGGAGGGGGCGGCGGCCAAGGGGGGGAGGAGTGCCTCCCAAGTCAAGTGGAGGCCCTCCCCTTTAGGGTTTCCCCTCTCCCATGCGCATGGGCCTTGGGGGGGCTGGTGCCCCTGGCCCATTAAGGGTAGGGCGCCCCCTCCCCCTACAGCCCATGATACTGTATTGGACGAGGTGGAACAACTTCCGGACCTCCGGACCCCTCCGGAATCCTTCGGAACCTTCTAGAATCTTCCCGGTACAATACTGGAAAAACCCGAACTTTTCCCGGAACCCGAACAACAACTTTCCATATATAAATCTTTACCTCCGGACCATTCCGGAACCCCTCGTGACATCTGGGATCTCATCCGGGACTCCGAACAACATTCGGTAACCACATACAAACTTCCTTTATAACCCTAGCGTCATCGAACCTTAAGTGTGTAGACCCTACGGGTTCGGGAACCATGCAGACATGACCGAGACGTTCTCCGGTCAATAACCAACAGCGGGATCTGGATACCCATGTTGGCTCCCACATGTTCCACGATGATCTCATCGGATGAACCACGATGTCAAGGACTCAATCGATCCCGTATACAATTCCCTTTGTCTAACGGTATTGTACTTGCCCGAGATTCGATCGTCGGTATACCGATACCTTGTTCAATCTCGTTACCGGCAAGTCTGTTTACTCGTTCCGTAACACATCATCCCTCGATCAACTCTTTGATCACATTGTGCACATTATGATGATGTCCTACCGAGTGGGCCCAGAGATACCTCTCCGTCACACGGAGTGCCAAATCCCAGTATCGATTCGTGCCAACCCAACAAACACTTTCGGAGATACCTGTAGTGCACCTTTATAGCCACCCAGTTACGTTGTGATGTTTGGTACACCCAAAGCATTCCTGCGATATCCGGGAGTTGCACAATCTCATGGTCTAAGGAAAAGATACTTGACATTAGAAAAGCTTTAGCATACGAACTACACGATCTTTGTGCTAGGCTTAGGATTGGGTCTTGTCCATCACATCATTCTTCTAATGATGTGATCCCGTTATCAACGACATCTAAAGTCCATGGTCAGGAAACCTCAACCATCTATTGATCAACGAGCTAGTCAACTAGAGGCTTACTAGGGACATGGTGTTGTCTATGTATCCACACACGTATATGAGTTTCCTATCAATACAATTAGAGCATGGATAATAAACGATTATCATGAACAAGGAAATATAATAATAACTAATTTATTATTGCCTCTAGGGCATATTTCCAACAGTCTCCCACTTGCACTAGAGTCAATAAACTAGTTCACATCGCCATGTGATTAACACTCACATGTCACATCGCCATGTGACCAACATCCAAAGAGATTACTAGTGTCATTAAACTAGTTCACATCATCATGTGATTAAGACTCAATGAGTTCTGGGGTTTGATCATGTTTTGCTTGTGAGAGAGGTTTTAGTCAACGGGTCTGCAACTTTCAGATCCGTATGTACTTCGCAAATCTCTAGGTTATATTGTAAATGTTGCTTCCACGCTCCACTTGGAGCTATTCCAAATGGTTGTTCCACTATACGTATCCGGCTTGCTACTCAGAGTCATTCGGATAGGTGTTAAAGCTTGCATCGACGTAACCCTTTATGCCGAACTCTTTATCACCTCCATAATCGAGAAACATTTCCTTATTCCTCTAAGGATAATTTTGACCGCTATCTGGTGATCCACTCCTTGATCACCTTTGTACCCTCTTGCCAGATATGTAGCAAGGCACACATCAGGTGCGGTACACAGCATAGCATACTGTAGTGCCTACGTCTAAAGCATAGGGGACGACCTTCGTCCTTTATCTCTATTCTGTCGTGGTCGAGCTTTAAGTCTTAACTTCATACCTTACAACTCAGGCAAGAACTCCTTCTTTGATTGATCCATCTTGAACACCTTCAAGATCATGTCAAGGTACCATTAAGCGTTTTTGATCTATCCTCATAGATCTTGATGCTCAATGTTCAAGTAGCTTAATCCAGGTTTTCTATTGAAAAACACCTTTCAAATAACCCTATATGCTTTCCAGAAATTCTACATCATTTCTGATCAACAATATGTCAACAACATATACTCATCAGAAATTCTATAGTGCTCCCACTCACTTCTTTGGAAATACAAGTTTCTCATAAACTTTGTATAAACCCAAAATCTTTGATCATCTCATCAAAGCGTACATTCCAACTCTGAGATGCTTACTCCAGTCCTTAGAAGGATCGGTGGAGCCAGCATACCTTTTAGCATCCTTAGGATCGACAAAAACTTTCTGATTGTATCACATACAACCTTTCCTTACGAAAACTGGTAAGGAAAGTCATTTTGACATCCATCTGCCAGATTTCATAAATGCAGCTAATGCTAACATGATTCTGACGGACTTAAGCATCGCTACGGATGAGAAAATCTCATCGTAGTCAACTCCTTGAACTTGTGAAAAACTCTTCGCCACAAGTCGAGCTTCATAGACGGTGACATTACCGTCCACGTCCGTCTTCTTCTTAAAGATCCATTTATCTCAATGGCTTGCCGATCGGGCAAGTCCACCAAAGTCCATGCTTTCTTCTGATACATGGATCCTATCTCGGATTTCATGGCTTCTAACCATTTGTCGGAATATGGGCCCACCATCGCTTCTCCATAGCTTGTAGGTTCATTGTTGTCTAGCAACATGACCTTCAAGACAGGATTACTGTACCACTCTGAAGTAGTATGCATCCTTGTCACCCTATGAGGTACGGTAGTGACTTGATACGAAACTTCATGATCACTATCATAAGCTTCTACTTCAATTGGTGTAGGCTCCACAGGAACAACTTCCTGTGCCCTGCTGCACACTAGTTGAAGTGATGGTTCAATAACCTCATCAAGTCCCCACCATCCTCCCACTCAATTTTCGAGACGAACTTTTCCTCTAGAAAGGACCCGATTCAAGAAACAATCCCTATTGCTTTCGGATCTGAATTAGGAGGTATACCCAACTGTTTTGGGTGTCCTATGAAGATGCATTTTATCCGCTTTGGGTTCGAGCTTATCAACCTGAAACTTTTTCACATAAGCGTCGCAGCCCCAAACTTTTTAAGAAACGACAGCTTAGGTTTCTCCAAACCATAGTTCAAATGGTGTCGTCTCAACGGAATTACATGGTGACCTATTAAAGTGAGTGCGGTTTTCTCTAATGCCAAACCCATGAACGATAGTGGTAATTCGATAAGAGACATCATGGTACGCATCATATCCAATAGGGTGCAACTATGATGTTTGGACACACCATCACACTATGGTGTTCCAGGCGGTATTAATTGTGAAACAATTTCCACAATGTCTTAATTGCGTGCCAAAGCTCGTAACTCAGATACTCATCTATATGATCATATCATAGACATTTTATCCTCTTGTCACAATGATCTTCAACTTCACTCTGAAATTACTTGAACCATTCAATAATTCAGACTTGTGTTTCATCAAGTAAATATACTCAACATCTACTCGAATCATCTGTGAAGTAAGAACATAACGATATTCACTTCATGCCTCAGCAACTCATTGGACTGCACACATCAAAATGTGTTACTTCCAACAAGTTGTTGTCTTGTTCCATCTTACTGAAAACGAGGTTTTTCAGTCACTTGCCCATGTGGTATGATTTTCATATCTCAAGTGATTCAAAATCAAGTGAGTCCAAACGATCCATTTGCATGGAGTTTCTTCATGCGTATACACCAACAGACATGGTTCACATGTCTCAAACTTTTCAGAAACGAGTGAGTCCAAAGATCCATCAACATGGAGCTTCTTCATGCGTTTTATACCAATATGACTTACATGGCAGCGCCACAAGTAAGTGGTACTATCATTACTATCTTATATCTTTTGGCATGAAAATGTGTATCACTACGATTGAGATTCAATAAACCATTCCTTTAGGTGCAAGACCATTGAAGGTATTATTCAAATAAATAGAGTAACCATTATTCTCCTTAAATGAATAACCGTATTGCGATAGACATAATCCAATCATGTCTATGCTCAACGCAAACACTGAATGACAATTATTCAGGTTTAATACTAATCTTGATGGTAGAGGGAGCGTGCGATGTTTGATCACATCAAACTTGGAAACACTTCCAACACATATCGTCATCTCACCTTTAGCTAGTCTCCGTTTATTCCGTAGCTCTTTTATTTTGAGTTACTAACACTTAGCAACCGAACTGGTATCTTAATACCCTGGTGCTACTAGGAGTACCAGTAAAGTACACATTAACATAATGTATATCCAATATACTTCTATCGACCTTGCCAACCGTCTTATCTACCAAGTATCTAGGGTAATTCTTCTCCAATGGTTGTTCCCCTTATTACAGAAGCACTTTAGTCTCGGGTTTGGGTTCAACCTTGGGTTTCTTCACTGGAGCAGCAGCTGATTTGCCGTTTCATGAAGTATCCCTTCTCGCCCTTGCCCTTCTTGAAACTAGTGGTTTCACCAACCATCAACAATTGATGCTCCTTCTTGATTTCTACTTTCGCGGTGTCAAACATCGTGAATACCTCAAGGATTATCATATCTATCCCTGATATGTTATAGTTCATCACGAAGCTCTAGCAGCTTGGTGGCAATGACTTTGGAGAAACATCACTATCTCATCTGGAAGATCCCACTCGATTCAAGTGATTGTTGCACTCAGACAATCTGAGCACAAGCTCAACGATTGATCTTTTCTCCCTTAGTTTGCAGGCTAAGAGAATCGTCGGAGGTCTTATACCTCTTGACGTGGGCACGAGCCTGAAATCCCAATTTCAGCCCTCAAAACATCTCATATGTTCCGCGACGTTTCGAGAAACGTCTTTGGTGCCTCTACTCTAAACCATTTAACTGAACTATCACGTAGTTATCAAAACGTGTATGTTAGATGTTCGCAACATCCACAGACTACGTTCTAGGTCCAGCACACCGAGCGGTGCATTAAGGACATAAGCCTTCTATGAAGCTACGAGGAAAATCCTCGGTTCACGGACCCAGTCTGCATAATTGCTACTATCAACTTTCAACTAAATTTTCTCTAGGAACATATCTAAAACAGTAGAACTAAAGCGTGAGCTTACGACATAATTTGCAAGAATCTTTTGACTATGTTTAGGATAATTTAAGTTCATCTTATGAACTCCCACTCAGATAGACATCCCTCTAGTCATCTAAGTGATTACATGATCCGAGTCAACTAGGTCGTGTCCGATCATCACGTGAGACGGACTAGTCATCATCGGTGAACATCTTCATGTTGATCGTATCTACTATACGACTCATGCTCAACCTTTCGGTCTCTTGTGTTCCGAGGCCATGTCTGTACATGCTAGGCTCGTCAAGTCAACCTAAGTGTTTCGCGTGTGTAAATCTGGCTTACAACCGTTGTATGTGAACGTAAGACTCTATCACACCCGATCATCACGTGGTGCTTCGAAACGACGAACTTTCGCAACGGTGCACAGTTAGGGGGAACACTTTCTTGAAATTTTAATGAGGGATCATCTTATTTACTACCGTTGTTCTAAGCAAATAAGATGCATAAACATGATAAACATCACATGAAATCAAAAAGTGACATGACATGATATCTAAGCAAATTTTAATGAGGGATCATCTTGTGTTCCTTTTTGATCTGCATCTTCGGGGCTCCATGATCATCATCGTCACTGGCATGACACCATGATCTCCATCATCATGATCTCCATCATCGTGTCTCCATTGAAGTTGTCTCGCCAACTTATTACTTCTACTACTATGGATACCGGTTAGCAATAAAGTAAAGTAATTACATGGCGTTGTTCAATGACACGCAGGTCATACAATAAATAAAGACAACTCCTATGGCTCCTGCCGATTGTCATATTCATCGACATGCAAGTTGTGATTCAAATTACAAGAACATGATCAATCTCATACATCACATATCATTCATCACATTCTTCTTGGCCATATCACATCACATAGCATACCCTGCAAAAACAAGTTAGACGTCCTCTAATTGTTGTTTGCATGTTTTACGTGGTTGCTATGGGTTTCTAGCAAGAACGTTTCTTACTTACGCAAAAACCACAACGTGATATGTCAATTGCTATTTACCCATCATAAGGACCCTTTTCATCAAATCCGATCCGACTAAAGTGGGAGAGACTGGCACACGCTAGCCACCTTATGCAACAAGTGCATGTCAGTCGGTGGAACCTGTCTCACGAAAGAGTACGTGTAAGGTCGGTCCGGGCCGCTTCATCCCACAATGCCGCCGAATCAAGATTGGACTAGTAACAGTAAGCATATTGAACAAAATCAACGCCCACAACTACTTTGTGTTCTACTCGTGCATAGAATCTACGCAATAGACCTAGCTCATGATGCCACTGTTGGGGAATGTAGCAGAAATTCAAAATTTTCCTACGTGACACCAAGATCTATCCATGGAGAGACTAGCAACGAGGGGAAGAAGAGTGCATCTACATACCCTTGTAGATCGCTAAGCGGAAGCGTTCAAGAGAACGGGGTTGAAGGAGCCGTACTCGTCGTGATCCAAATCACCGGAGATCCTAGTGCCGAACGGACGGCACCTCCGCGTTCAACACACGTACAGCCCGGTGACGTCTCCCATGCCTTGATCCAGCAAGGAGAGAGGGAGAGGTTGAGGAAGACTCCATCCAGCAGCAGCACAACGGCGTGGTGGTGGAGGAGGAGCGTGGTGATCCAGCAGGGCTTCGCCAAGCACCGCGGGAGAGGAGGAGTACTTGGGAGAGGGGGAGGACTGCGCCAGAACTTGGGGTGCGGCTGCCCTCCCACCCCCCACATATATATATAGGGGCAATGGAGAGGGGGGCTGGCCCCCTTAGATCCAATCTGAGGAGGGGGCGGCGGCCAAGGGGGGGAGGAGTGCCTCCCAAGTCAAGTGGAGGCCCTCCCCTTTAGGGTTTCCCCTCTCCCATGCGCATGGGCCTTGGGGGGGCTAGTTCCCCTGGCCCATTAAGGCTAGGGAGGCCCCAACAGCCCATGCTGCTGTATTGGACGTGGTGGAACAATTTCCGGACCTCCGGACCCCTCCGGAATCCTCCGGAACCTTCTGGAAGCTTCCCGGTACAATACCGGAAAAACCTGAACTTTTCCCGGAACCCGAACAACAACTTTCCATATATAAATCTTTACCTCCGAACCATACCGGAACTCCTCGTGGCGTCCGGGATCTCATCCGGGACTCCGAACAACATTCGGTAACCACATACAAACTTCCTTTATAACCCTAGCGTCATCGAACCTTAAGTGTGTAGACCCTACGGGTTCAGGAACCATGCAGACATGACCGAGACGTTCTCCGGTCAATAACCAATAGCGGGATCTGGATACCCATGTTGGCTCCCACATGTTCCACGATGATCTCATCGGATGAACCACGATGTCAAGGACTCAATCGATCCCGTATACAATTCCCTTTGTCTAACGGTATTGTACTTGCCCGAGATTCGATCGTTGGTATACCGATACCTTGTTCAATCTCGTTACCGGCAAGTCTCTTTACTCGTTCCGTAACACATCATCCCTCGATCAACTCTTTGATCACATTGTGCACATTATGATGATGTCCTACCGAGTGGGCCCAGAGATACCTCTCCGTCACACGGAGTGACAAATCCCAGTCTCGATTCGTGCCAACCCAACAAACACTTTCGGAGATACCTGTAGTGCACCTTTATAGCCACCCAGTTACGTTGAGACGTTTGGTACACCCAAAGCATTCCTACGGTATCCGGGAGTTGCACAATCTCATGGTCTAAGGAAAAGATACTTGACATTAGAAAAGCTTTAGCATACGAACTACACGATCTTTGTGCTAGGCTTAGGATTGGGTCTTGTCCATCACATCATTCTTCTAATGATGTGATCCCGTTATCAACGACATCTAATGTCCATGGTCAGGAAATCGTAACCATCTATTGATCAACGAGCTAGTCAACTAGAGGCTTTCTAGGGACATGGTGTTGTCTATGTACCCACACACGTATCTGAGTTTCCTATCAATACAATTATAGCATGGATAATAAACGATTATCATGAACAAGGAAATATAATAATAACTAATTTATTATTGCCTCTAGGGCATATTTCCAACAATAAGTTCCAAAATGACAAGTAAAAGTGGTTTTTTCTTGATCAGGTTGAGAAACAGGTATTTGCGAAAAACCAGAATATCCATCAAGGAAGCAAAAATGTGTGTGCTTAGATAATCTTTCTAGCATTAGATCAATAAAAGGTAGTGTGTAATGATCTTTTCTATTAGCTTTGTTTAATTTTCTAAAATCAATTACCATTCTATAGCCTGTGACAATTCATTGTGGAATGAGTTCATTCTTATCATTAGGAACAACAGTTATACCTCCCTTCTTAGGGACACAATGAACATGACTTACCCATCTACTATTAGCTATAGGATAGATTATACCTGCTTCCAGAAGTTTCAGTATTTTTGTTCTTACCACTTCTTTCATTTTCGGATTTAACCGACGTTGGTGATCAACAATGGGTTTAGCATCAGGTTCCATATTAATCTTCTGTTGACATAGAGTGGGACTAATTCCCTTAGGATCATCAAGAGTATATCCAATAGCAGCTCGGTGCTTCTTTAGAACTTTCAATAATCTTTCTTCTTCATGTTCTGAAAGGTTAGCACTAGTAATAACAGGATATATATTTTTGTCATCAAGATAAGCATATTCAAACTGTCTGGCAAATGTTTTAATTCAAACACATGATCACCTTTAGGTGCAGGAGGACCTCCTAGAGTTTCAATAGGAAGATTGTGTTTAAGCAGAGGTTGTTGTTCGAACAAGATTCTATCTATTTCATTTCTTTCACGCATATGCAAATCATTTTCATGGTCTAGCAAATATTGTTCTAAATGATCAGTAGGAGGTACAACAATAGAAGCAAGACCAATAATTTCATCCTTACTAGGCAAATCTTTCTTATGAGGTTTTCTCCTAAACTTGGAAAAATTAAATTCATGAGATTCATCACCAAAGCTAACACCGACAATTTCTTTCTCATAATCTATTCTAGCATTAACAGTGTTCAAGAAAGGTCTACCAAAGATAATGGGACAAAAGTATTCTTGTGGGGAGCCAAGAACAAGAAAATCAGTGGGTATTTTATTTTCCCACACAAGACTTCAACATCTCTAATAATCCCAACTGGTGATATAGTATTGCTACCTCTTGAGCACTTCATTGGATTTCCCCGAAGAGGAGAGGATGATGCAGCAAAGTAGCGTAAGTATTTCCCTCAGTTTTTTAGAACCAAGGTATCAATCCAGTAGGAGACCACGCACAAGTCCCTCGTACCTACACAAAACGATAGCTACTCGCAACCAACACGATTAGGGGTTGTCAATCCCTTCACGGTCACTTACGAGGGTGAGATCTGATAGAGATGATAAATAAAAAATTTGGTATTTTTGATAGATAGATGCAAAGTGAAAAGTAAAAGGCAAAGTAAAAACAAAGCAAGTAAATAAAGCGATAGAGATTTATATGATGAGAATAGACCCGGGGGACATATGTTTCACTAGTGGCTTCTCTCAAGAGCATAAATATTCTACGGTGGGTGAACAAATTACTGTTTAGCAATTGACAGAACTAAGCATAGTTATGGGCATATCTAGGTAATGATCATGTATATAGGCATCACGTCCGAGACAAGTAGATCGGAACGATTCTGCATCTACTACTATTACTCCACTCATCAACCACTATCCAGCATGCATCTAGAGTATCAAGTTAAAAACAGAGTAACGCCTTAAGCAAGATGACATGATGTAGAGGGATAAATTCATGCAATATGATAAAAAAACCATCTTGTTATCCTCGATGGCAACAATACAATACGTGCCTTGCAACCCTTTCTGTCACTGGGTAAGGACACCGCAAGATTGAACCCAAAGCTAAGCACTTCTCCCATTGCAAGAACTACCAATCTAGTTGGCCAAACCAAAAAGGATAATTGGAAGAGACTTGCAAAGATAACTCAATCATACATAAACGAATTCGGAGAAGATTCAAATATTTTGCATAGATAATACTGGATCATAAACCCACAATTCATCGATCTCATCAAACACACCGCAAAAAGAAGATTACATCGAATAGATCTCCACAAGAGAGGGGGAGAACGTTGTATT
The DNA here is from genome assembly GCF_018294505.1 of Triticum aestivum. Taxonomy (NCBI): domain Eukaryota; kingdom Viridiplantae; phylum Streptophyta; class Magnoliopsida; order Poales; family Poaceae; genus Triticum; species Triticum aestivum. The sequence goes on along the minus strand of NC_057813.1, from coordinate 676,295,014 downwards.
GTGATCCAAAAAGAGAGAAGAAGCCATCTAGCTACTAGCTATGGACCCGAAAGTCTAAAGTAAACTACTCACACTTCATCGGAAGGGCTATGGTGTTGATGTAGAAGCCCTCCATGGTTGATGCCCCCTCCGGCGGAGCTCCGGAACAGGCCCCAAGATGGGATCTTGTGGATACAGAAGGTTATGTCGGCGGAATTAGGTTTTTGGCTCTGTTTTTGATCTGTCGGGGGTACGTAGGTATATATAGGAGGAAGGAGTACGTCGGTGGAGCGACAGGGGGCCCACGAGGTAGGGGGGCGCGCCTAGGGGGGCGCCCTCCACCCTCGTGACCGCCTCTGGCAGTTCTGGGAGTAGGGTCCAAGTCTCATGGATCACGTTCAGTGAGAAAATCACGTTCCCGAAGGTTTCATTCTGTTTGGACTCCCTATGATATTCCGTTTCTTCGAAACACTGAGATAGGCAAAAAAACAGCAATTCTGGGCTGGGCCTCCGGTTAATAGGTTAGTCCCAAAAATAATATAAAAGTGGAAAATAAAGCCCAATATAGTCCAAAACAGTAGATAAAGTAGCATGGAGCAATCAAAAATTATAAATACGTTGGAGACCTATCAAGCATCCCCAAGCTTAATTCCTGCTCGTCCTCGAGTAGGTAAATGATAAAAAAAGAATTTTTGATGCGGAGTGATACTTTGGCATAATTTCAATGTAAATCTTCTTAATTGTGATATGAATATTCAAATCCGAAAGATTCAAGACAAAAGTTCATATTGACACAAAAAATAATAATACTTCAAGCATACTAATCAAAGCAATCATGTCTTCTCAAAATAACATGGCAAAAGAAAGTTCATCCCTACAAAATCATATAGTTAGGCTATGCTTCATTTTCGTCACACAGAGATGTTCCCAACGTCTATACCCCCGATGACAAGCCAAGCAATTGTTTCATACTTAAATAATCTCAAACTTTTTCAACCTTCACGCAATACATGAGCGTGAGCCATGGATATAGCACTATGGGTGGAATAGAATATGATGATGTGGATTTTGTGGAGCAGACAAAAAGGAGAAAGTCTCACATTGATGAGGATAATCAACGGGCTATCGAGATGCCCATCAATTGATGTCAACATGAGGAGTAGGGATTGCCATGCAACAGATGCACTAGAGCTATGAATGCTCAACAAAAGAAAACTAGTGGGTGTGCATCCAACTCTCTTGCTCATGAAGACCTAGGGCATTTGAGTAAGCCCATCGTAGGAATATACAAGCCAAGTTCTATAATGAAAGATTCCCACTAGTATAAAAAAACTTATGAGACTCACTACATGAAGAACAAGGTGCTACTTTGAAGCAAAATATATGAGATTCACTACATAAAGAACAAGGTGCTACTTTTGAAGCACAATATATGAGACTCACTACATGAAGAACAAGGTGCTACTTTGAAGAACAAGTGTGGAAAAAGAGATAGTAGCATTGCCCTTTTTTCTTTTCTTTTTTTTCTTTTTTCCCCTTTTTTTGGGCCTTTCGTTTTTTTGGCATTTCTTCTTTTCTTTTTTTTTCTTTTTTTGGGCAATGCTCTAATAATGATGATCATCGCACTTCTATTGATTACAACATAAGGATTACAACTCGAAACTTAGAACAAGATATGACTCTATATGAATGCCTCTGGCGGTGTACCGGGATGGTGCAATGAATCAAGAGTGACATGTATAACAAATAATGCATGGTGGCCTTGCCACAAATATGATGTCAACTACATGATCATGCAATGGCAATATGACAAAAGTAATGTATGTCATGATGATGATGGTGGAAGTTGCATGGCAATATATCTCGGAATGGCTATGGAAATGCCATAATAGGTAGGTATGGTGGCTGTTTTGAGGAAGATATAAGGAGGTTTATGTGTGATAGAGCGTATCGTATCACGGGGTTTGGATGCACCGGCGAAGTTTGCACCAACTCTCAAGGTGAGAAAGGGCAATGCAAGGTACCGAAGAGGCTAGCAAACGCGGAAAGGTGAGAGTGCGTATAATCCATGGATTCAACATTAGTCAAAGAACTCATATACTTATTGCAAATATTTAGAAGTCATCAAAAATCAAGTACTACGCGCATGCTCCTAGAGGGATAGATTGGTAGGAAAAGACCATCGCTCGTCCCCGACCGCCACTCATAAGGATGCACAAGCCAGGTACACTTCATGTTTCAAATTTGTTACACAAGTTTAACCATGTGTGCATGCTACGGGACTTGCATACTTCAACACAAGAATTTCTCAAATTCATAATCACCCAACTAGCACGACTTTGATATTATCACCTCCATATCTCAAAACTATTATCAAGCATCAAACTTATCTTAGTATTCAATTCACTCAAAAGAAAGTTTCACATATCTTGAATACTAAGTATATTAACATTAAGCAAATTACTAACGGCTCTCAAAATAATCTAAGTGATGCATGAGAGATCAATAGTTTCTTTAAAACAAATCCACCACCGTTCTCTAAAAGATATAAGTGAAGTACTAGAGCAAAAAATTATCACACTCAAAAGATATAAATGAAGTACTATGAGCAAAAACTATCAAGCTCAAAAGATATAAGTGAAGCACATAGATTATTCTAACAAATTCCAATTCATGTATGGATCTCTCAAAAGGTGTGTACAGAAAGTATGATTGTGGTAGACTAAAAAGCAAAGACACGAATAATACAAGACGCTCCAAGCAAAACACATATCATGTGGTGAATAAAAATATAGCTCCAAGTAAATTACCGATGGAAGTGGACAAAAGAGGGGATGCCTTCCGGGGCATCCCCAAGCTTTGACTTTTTGGTGTCCTTGGATTATCTTGGGGGTTCCATGGGCATCCCCAAGCTTAGGCTCTTGCCACTCCTTGTTCCATAATCCATCAAAAGAATTCACCCAAACTTGAAAACTTCACAACACAAAACTCAATAGAAATCTCGTGAGCTCCGTTAGAGAAAGAAAACAAAAGATTACTTCAAGGTACTGTAATGAACTCATTCTTTATTTATATTGGTGTTAAACCTACTGTATTCCAACTTCTCTATGGATTATAAACTATTTTACTAGCCATAGACTCATCAAAATAAGCAAACAACACACGAAAAACAGAATCTGTCAAAAACAGAACAGTCTGTAGCAATCTGTAACTAACGCAAACTTCTGGAACTCTAAAATTTATACCAAAATAGGACTTACTGGAAAAATTGTCTATTGATCAGAAGCAAAAATAATCAATGCAAAATCACGTTCCTGTTATTTATTGAATTTGTTCTCGTGAGCGCAAAGTTTCTGTTTTCAGCAGAATCAAATCAACTATCATCGGAGGTTATCCTATAGGTTCTACTTGGCACAAACACTAATTAAAAGACAAAAACACATCCAAACAGAGGCTAGATGGATTATTTATTCCTAAACAGAAGCAAAAACAAAAAACAAAAAATTAAATTGGGTTGCCTCCCAACAAGCGCTATCGTTTAACGCCCCTAGCTAGGCATAAAAGCAAGGATAGATCTATGTATCGCCATCTTTGGTAGGCAATCCATAAGTGGCTCTCATGATAGATTCATATGGTAATTTTATTTTCTTTCTAGGGAAGTGTTCCATGCCCTTCTTTAAGGGAAATTGGAATCTAATATTCCCTTCCTTCATATCAATAATCGCACCAATCGTTCTAAGGAAAGGTCTACCAAGAATAATAGGACATGAAGAATTGCAATCTATATCAAGAACGATAAAATCTACGGGCACATAATTCCTATTTACAACAATAAGAATATCATTAATTCTTCCCATAGGCTTTTTAATAGTGGAATGCGCATGATACAAGTTTAGAGGGCAATCATCAAAGTCACAGAAATCTAGCAAATCACACAAAGTTTTGGGAATAGTAGAGACACTAGCACCCAAATCACACAAAGCATGAAACTCATAATCTTTAATTTTGATTTTGATAGTAGGTTCCCGCTCATCATAGAGTTTTCTAGGGATAGAAACTTTCAACTCAAGTTTTTCTTCATAAGATTGCATCAAGGCATCAACAATGTGTTCGGTAAAGGCCTTATTTTGACTATAAGCATGAGGAGTATCTAGCACGGATTGCAACAAGGAAATACAACCAATCAAAGAGAAATTTTCATAATTAAACTCCTTGAGATCCAAAATAGTGGGTTTAGCAACATCTCGGTTTTTATTTATTTCAATCCCACTTTCATCAATTTCATCATCAAGATCTAGAAACTCCAAATTCTTAGAACGCCTTCTAGCTAAAGGAATATCATATTGCGTTTCATCAAGATTCATATTGCAAAAAAAAGTTTTAATGGGGGACACATCAATAACTTTTAGATCTTCATCTTCATTTTCATAGGATTTGGAAGAACACGCTTTAATAAAGGCATCTTTGGAAGCACGCATCCTAGCGGTTCTTTCCTTGCACTCATCAATGGAAATTCTCATAGCTTTGAGAGACTCATTGATATCATTTTTAGGAGGAATAGAACTAAGCTTTAAAGAATCAATTTCAAGAGAAGTTCTATCAATGTTCCTAGCCAAATCATCAACTTTAAGCAATTTCTCTTCAAGCAAAGCATTAAAATTCTTTTGTCAATTCATAAACTCTTTAACACTACTCTCAAATTCAGAGGGCATCTCATTAAAATTTCCATAAGAGTTGTTGTAGGAATTTCCATAATTATTAGAAGGATTACTAGTATAGGGCCTAGGATTAAAATTCCCTGTATACGCGTTATTTCCAAAACTATTCCTACCAACAAAATTCACATCCATAGATTCATTATTATTCTCAATCAAAGTAGACAAAGGCATATCATTGGGATCAAGAGGAGTATTTTTAGGAGCAAACATCTTCATAAGTTCATCCATCTTTTCACTCAAAACATTAATTTCTTCTATAGCATGCACTTTTTTACTAGAAGATCTTTCGGTGTGCCATTGAGAATAATTAGCCATAATATTATCAAGTAATTTTGTAGCATCTCCAAATGTAATTTCCATAAACGTGCCTCCCGTGGCCGAATCTAAAAGATTTCTAGAAGCAAAATTCAATCCGGCATAAAAAATTTGTATGATCATCCATAAATTCAAACCATGAGTAGGGCAATTGCGAAGCATTAATTTCATTCTTTCCCAAGATTGGGCAACATGCTCATGATCAAGTTGTTTAAACTTCATGATATCGTTCCTAAGAGTGATAATCTTAGCGGGAGGAAAATACTTAGAGATGAAAGCATCTTTGCACTTATTCGAAGAATCAATACTATTTTTAGGCAAAGATGGAAACCAAACTTTAGCACGATCTCTAAGTGAAAACGGAAATAACTTCAATTTGACAATATTATTATCCGTATCTTTCTTCTTTTGCATATCACACAAATCAACAAAATTGTTTAGATGAGTAGCGGCATCTTCACTAGGAAGGCCGGCGAATTGATCTTTCATAACAAGATTCAACAAAGCGGTATCGATTTCACAAGACTCATCATTATTAAGAGGAGCAATCGGAGTACTAAGGAAATCATTATTATTGGTATTCGAGAAGTCACACAATTTGGTATTATCTTGTGCCATGGCAACAAGTAATCCAACACACAAGCAAAAAAGGCAAACGAGAAAAAGGCGAACGGGAAAGAGAGGAGGAGATTGGGAAAGAGAGGGCGAATAAAACAGCAAGGGTGAAGTGGGGGAGAGGAAAACGAGAGGAATATATTGTAATGCGAGAGATAGGAATTGTGATGGGTACTTGGTATGGTTGACTTGCTTGCGTGAGCCTCCCCGGCAACGGCGCCAGAAATTCTTCTTTCTACCTCTTGAGCACTGCGTTGGATTTCCCCGAAAAGGAGAGGATGACGCAGCAAAGTAGCGTAAGTATTTCCCTCAGTTTTTGAGAACCAAGGTATCAATCCAGTAGGAGACCACGCACAAGTCCCTCGTACCTACACAAAACGATAGCTACTCGCAAGCAACACGATTAGGGGTTGTCAATCCCTTCACAGTCACTTACGAGGGTGAGATCTGATATCGATAATAAATAATATTTTTGGTATTTTTGATAGATAGACGCAAAGTGAAAAGTAAAAGGCAAAGTAAAAAACAAAGCAAGTAAATAAAGAGATAGAGATTGATATGATGAGAATAGACCCGGGGGCCATAGGTTTCACTAGTGGCTTCTCTCAAGAGCATAAATACTCTACAGTGCGTGAACAAATTACTGTTGAGCAATTGACAGAATTGAGCATAGTTATGAGCATATCTAGGTATTGATAATGTATATAGGCATCATGTCCGATACAAGTAGATCGAAATGATTATGCATCTACTACTATTACTCCACTCATCGACCGCTATCCAGCATGCATCTAGAGTATTAAGTTAAAAACAGAGTAACACCTTAAGCAAGATGACATGATGTAGAGGGATAAATTCATGCAATATGACAAAAACCCCATCTTGTTATCCTCGATGGCAACAATACAATACGTGCCTTGCAACCCTTTCTGTCACTGGGTAAGGACACCGCAAGATTAAACCCAAAGCTAAGCACTTCTCCCATTGCAAGAACTACCAATCTAGTTGGCCAAATCAAAAAGGATAATTGGAAGAGACTTGCAAAGATAACTCAATCATACATAAAAGAATTCAGAGAAGATTCAAATATTTTCCATAGATAATACTGGATCATAAACCCACAATTCATCGATCTCAACAAACACACCACAAAAAGAAGATTACATCAAATAGATCTCCATAAGAGAGGGGGAGAACATTGTATTGAGATCCAAAAAGAGAGAAGAAGCCTTCTAGCTACTAGCTATGGACCCGAAGGTCTGAAGTAAACTACTCACACTTCATCGGAGGGGCTATGGTGTTGATGTAGAAGCCCTCCGTGGTAGATGCCCCCTCCGGCGGAGCTCCGGAACAGGCCCCAAGATGGGATCTCGTGGATACAGAAGGTTACGGCAGTAGAATTAGGTTTTTGGCTCCATTTTTGATCTGTCGGGGGTACATAGGTATATATAGGAGGAAGGAGTACATCGGTGGAGCGACAGGGGGCCCACAAGGTTGGGGGGCGCGCCCAGGGGGGCGCCCTCCACCCTCGTGACTGCCTCTGGCACTTCTTGGAGTAGGGTCCAAGTCTCCTGGATCACGTTCGGTGAGAAAATCACGTTCCCGAAGGTTTCATTCCGGTTGGACTCCGTTTGATATTCCGTTTCTTCGAAACACTGAAATAGGCAAAAACAGCAATTCTGGGCTGGGCCTCCGGTTAATAGGTTAGTCCCAAAAATAATATAAAAGTGGAAAATAAAGCCCAATATAGTCCAAAACAATAGATAAAGTAGCATGGAGCAATCAAAAATTATAGATACGTTGGAGACGTATCAAGTATCTCTATTGGCAAGTTTAATAGTAGCATCTATTTCTTCTATTTAAGCGGGTGCTATTTCATTCTTAATTTCTTCATATAAGAAAAAAGGAATAGCACTCAAGCTAGCACCTATATCACATAAACCATGATAAAGTGATATCCTATCTTAACTAAGACAACAGGCATGCCAACGACTGGTCTATGTTTATCGGGTTTGGCAATTCTAGCAGCTTCATCACAGAAGTAAATAACATGCCCATCAATATTATCGGCCAAGAGGTCTTTAACCATAGCAACATTAGCTTCAACTCTAATATGTTCAGCTGGTTTAGGTGTTCTAATATAACTTTTGTTGACCACAGTTGAAACTTTAGCATGTTCCTTCATCCTAACAGGGAAAGGTGCTTTTTCAATATAAGCAGTGGGAACAACTAGATCAACATTGTAAATGATAGTTTATTCCTTAGCTTTTACCAGTTATTTAATTTCTTCTTTAATAGGTGGGTGATATTTGAACCACTTCTCCTTAGGGAGATCAACATGAGTAGCAAAAGATTCACAAAAGGAAGCTACTATCTTAGAGTCAAGTCCATATTTAGTGCTAAACTTTTGAAAAACATCGGTATTCATAAAAGATTTAACACAATCAAACTTGGGTTCAATACCTGACTCTTTATCTTCGTCGAGTTCCCAATCTTTAGAGTTCCCAATCTTTAGAGTCTTCTTCGTAAAAGAACCAGTACAAGAAGTATCGAGCATGGATTGAACATTACGAGAAAGTCAAGCATAAAAATTCTGAATGATAATTTCTCTTGAGAGCTCATGATTGGGGCATGAATATAACATTGAATTAAGTCTCCCCCAAGCTAGAGCGATACTTTCTCCTTCACGAGGCCAAATATAAATATATATAATTCTGATCACGATGAACTAGATCCATAGGATAATTTTTTTGATGGAATTCCAATTTCAACCGATTCCAGTTCCAAGATCCAATATCATCACATAGCCTATACCATGTCAATGTTGTTCCCTTCAAAAATAAAGGGAAAACTTTATTCTTTGCTTCATTTCTGGGCAAATCTGCAGGCTTAAACAATCCACAAATTTCATCCACGTATATCAAGTGCATATCAGGATGTTCGGTTCCATCTCTTGCATAAGGATTAGCAAGTAGTTGTTCTACCATACCCGAAGGAATTTCATATTCAATATTTTCAGTAGGGGTAGTAGGTTGGGGGGCAACTAATTGTGGTTCTGGCTGAGGTGAAGATACCCCGAACAAACCCCTCAAAGGATTGTTTTCCATAGTAACAAGTGACAATAAATTTCAGCAGTGTAACATCCCAAATTTTCAATTTGGAATGTTATACATAGATCATCATTGCATATCATATTTTATTGCATTTTGGTTGATCCTAGAAATTCTAAGCAACTCAAAGACCCACGGAGAGAGTTGGGGATTTCGCTATTTTCATATTTGAGTTTTCTCAAATTTCAAAAAGAGGATCATTTGGTTTTAATCATTTTTCTCTTCCAATATTTCTAATATGAAAATAGAAGAGAGAGGATAAAATGACTTCTCCAAAATAAAGAAATATAGGGGGAAAATATTAAAATCAAATAAGATTTTTTTTGGAGTTTTATAGCTATTTTATTTGAATTAGGAAAAATGTGTTTTCCAAAATTGCATTAGAGGCCCAAATAAATGTTCACTTTGTCCGCTATATTTTTAGAGGACCGCGAAAATTTATTTCAGGATTTTTGGAGTTTGTTTAGTATTTCTTTTATTAGTTTTTCTACGTCAGGATTTATTTAAAAAAAAGTGAACCGACTTACCGGGCCGTGTCCGACCTAGAGCCTGCACCCGACCGGCCCTTATAAGCTGCGTCCCAGCCCCGCCGCCAAATTGTAGCCGCCAGCCCAGCCCCGCCTCGATTCCCGCACCGCCGCCGCTGCCGCCCCGCGACGCCGCCGCCACCCTATTGCCTCGCCGCCTCCGCCGACCTCCCCGCTGCCGGAGCCGCCCTACGCCGCCTCGATCCTGCCACCGCTGCTGCCGACCTCGTCGGAGGTATAACCCGCCGCCGCCGTCGTTCTTTTTTAAAGAAAACCGACGACTTTTTTTGAAACCCTAGATCCTTTTTTTAGATCCGTTCGTTTTTTCGGTTTAGTTAAACAACGGACGTTCGTTTAGCGCAGACAGCGAACGTTCGTTCGTTAGCCTGTTCGTCTGTTTTTCTTTTTCCAGGGTTTTCCCGCGATTATTTTCGATCGTGATTTCTGCCCTGATCTTCGTTTTAGTTTATCTTTTCGCTCGTTTATCCGAATTAGATGAAACAAGCACCTAGATCTTTGTTTCGAAGCCCTCTTTCTGTTTAACCAACTTGAACAAGATTTTGGTACTATAAAATTTTACTTTAATCCAGAATAAGTAATCTTGTTTCTTTCGTAGTTGAGTTTTGTTTCTCAGTTTGATTTGATTCTTTTTGCAAACCGGAGTTCTTCAAATGAATTTTCTGGTTAGATCTTCTTATTTGAGTTTTACCCGTGCTTTTAGTTGAGTGCTTATGTATGTTATTGTTTCTTTGCGATAGAATTCCCGGAGTGCGAAGCGTGCTACTACGAGTCCCTAGGTTTTGCAGATCATCAACAAGGCAAGTAACACTTTGATCATATTCCTTTATTACCCAGTTTTTATGCATTAGATACAACCCTTAAACATTGCATGAGTAGGATCTCTTAACATGTGGGTTTGGGAAGTAGATGATGAGATAGAACCTATTGCCCTATTTATTATCAAACCTTTGGGAGTTACTTCTACGTTATGCTTAGGATTGCTATGCTATGCTCGTAGACGTGGATTGGGTGAGTGTATCCATGACAGATGTGAGTATTGTTAATTAATAGTTAACTTAAGGTGGCTACTTAAATACACATCTCGGTGGATTGGTTGCGGGCACCTGGAGAATCCAGTGTTGTCCAAGGATATCCCGGAGTACCCGTGTGATCATCCTACGGTCCGCCACCTAGGCCCAAAGGGATCATAAGATTATTCCTGCTAGAAACTTCTGTGTGCAGCCACAAGCCATTATGGGCTCTGGCATAGTTGAGTATGTTGTGTGACCTCTTTCAGTGGTAGACTAGCAGATGTAGGGGATGTAGGTGGTATTGTCTACTCAGATTAAAGAGTTAATGCTTCTGAAAGCCAGTGTCTCCGTCATCCGTTTCTCAAACACCATGTACTGTGAGAAATTCAATGGAGGAGATCGATTCGTGTGGGGAAAAGTGTGCAAACCTCTGAAGAGTGTACGAACTAATCATGGTTAGCCATGTCCCGGGTTATGGACATCTTGAGTATCTGGTTCTTGGATCATCATGTTGATCTCATCACTCTAAATTAATTTTGTTGGGTAATTGATGATGCTTAATTGGGATTGAGTTGGAGGAACCTTCTCAATGTTTAACAACCACCATGATAGTTAAATAAAAAAATTTCCTTTGATGTAGGGAAAAATTGGCTTTATGAAAGACTATAATCATAAAGCTTTCCACCAGCGAAATATATGCATGTAGTGATAGCATTTATTATGTTTATTACTCTATGTGTTACATTGCCAGCATATTCCATGTGCGGACCTGTTTTGGGCTGCAACATATCATGTTGCGGACTTTTCAGACGACGAGTAAGGTGCCATAGGTCGTTGTCGTTCAGTCAGCTATGCCGTTGGAGTTGATGGACTCACTTTATCTTCCAAGCATTCCGCTGTTATCGTTTTTAGATGGCCTTAAGCCATATTATTGTAATAAGTTCTCTTTTGAGACATTCGATGTAATAAGTCTGATTGCAACTCTATTATAAATCCTCGAGTACTGTGCGTGTCAGCATTACAGATCCAGGGATGACACTGATGCACAGAGACTGGACTGTTTGAGGTCTGGTCGCTACAAGATGGTATTAGAGCACACGCTGACTGTAGGACACGACCACTAAGATAAACCATAGACCACTCTTCTCTACTCATTTCTGACTCCTCTCACTTTTGTACTCTATAGGATGACGTACTCAAGGAACAAGTTTGCACAACCATATGAAGACACACCCTGTGGACGACACTTGAAGGAAGTCACTAGGTACCTGAACATCGGAATACCAAGCTTCACCGGGACCTACATCACCACTTTACCAGAAGAGGAGCGTTGGATGATTCAAGTTCAAGTTCCAGGAAGGACATTCATGCCAGTCACTGAGCCCATAGAGCTTTCTTTTGATGCACCAACCTGGAGTCTAGGAAAGAGCATGGCAGCCCACATCGCCATGAGACGCACTGTAGAAGTTTATCACATGGATCTTTAGGACACTATCTATCAGATATGTGGGCGCAGAGATGAGCAATGGGAGATGATCAGCACCAGGAGGGATAGGTCCATTGCAGCTCTCATCCAGGAGTTAAACCAACACATTCGCTGCCAGGAGAACCAGATGTGTGCAGGCATGATAGATCTGAAGAAGGCAATGATCAAGATTTTGGAGCTAGAAGAGGAACTCAAGTCTACACGCGACGGAGAGGAGGAAATGACGATACTAGTGGAGAAGAATGACAACCTGACAAGGAAGCTAGGAGTATTCATGGGAGACCCCACGCCAGGAGGAGAAGATGACAATTCCAAGGATTGCATCATCATCAACGACATCGACTTAGACCCTGATGATAGCGATGATGACTATATGTTGACAAAGCTAGAGCAGATATTATGGAGTCTTCCACCGATCAAACTTTCTAGTCGACCACCATATCAGTAGTAGTATTCCCCCATGTATATTGTATAGTCCAATCGCTTTTGTAACGATAGTTAGACAGATTGTATGCCCTTGTTTGAATTGATTAAAGTGATATGATTGTGTTTGTTTCATGTGCATAGGGGTAGTGTTTTCCCCCTAGATCTCATTCCATTCCATTTTCTCACCTTTTCTAAACCTATCAGATGCCTCCGAGACGTGATAATGGATTTTCCTTCCCACCAGAGCTCACTCAGTTGATCCAGCAGCAGAATACCTTGATGCAGCTTTTAGTTTAGAATCAGAACCAAGGCGACAACAACAACAACCCACCACCACCACCCGTTGATCACTTAGCGCGTTTCCTAAGGCTAAATCCGCCGGTGTTCTCCAGTAGCACCGAGCCAATTGTTGCAGATGATTGACTCCGCAAGATTGGAAGGGAGCTGACCACTGCAGGATGCACAGATGCGGAGAGAGTGCGTTTTGCCGCACATCAGCTTGATGGACCCGCAGCATCATGGTGGGAGAATTTCACAGCCACTTACCCCATTGACACTATTACATGGAATCAGTTTCAGCAGGCTTTCCGCACCACCCATGTTTCAGCAGGAGCTATGGCCATGAAGAAGCGTGAGTTTCGCAACTTGCGCCAAGGAGGATGCACAGTGGGACAGTATGTGGATGATTTTATTAAGTTAGCACGTTATGCCTTGGACGACGTTGCTACAGATGCTGCTAAGTAGGAGAAGTTTCTGGAAGGACTGAATGATGAGATGAGCATCCAGTTGATGGTGGCAACTTTCAACAACTACCATGAGTTGGTAGATAGAGCTCTCATGATTGAAGGGAAGCAGCAGAAGATAGACACCCGCAAGAGGAAGTATGGACAATGGAAGTATAGTCCAGGAGCTCACCAGCGACCCCATTTTACCCCGAACTCAGGAGGACACATTCACCATAACCATGGAGGCCAAAATTCCAATGGAGGGATTACGCATAACCATAGTGGCCCCAAGATGGGAATGGGAATGGAGGAAGCAACGGCCAGAACCGTTCCAACCCAGCAACGCCCGCCAAGAAGGATCTAAGTCACATTACTTGTTTCAAGTGCGGGAAAAATGGACATTACGCCAAGGAGTGTTCTGAAGCAAAGAATGGAAATGGCAATGGAAGCTCTGGAAAGAAGCCCAACCCTTTCAACAGGGGGTAGGTGAACCACGTTAGCATGGAGGAGGTTGAAGCATAGCCAGATGCAGTTATAGGTAAGTTTTTGGTTAAGTCATTTACTGCAATCATTCTTTTTGATACTGGTGCATCGCATTCATACATATCAAGAGGATTTGGGGATAAGTATAAGTTGCCAACCCAATCTAGGAGAAGAGTATATGGCATGTGCCGAAGAGGACTCAAGTGAATTCCTTATCAGGAGTTGTACAGGAGGAAGTACCAGTGGTGAAGGATTTCCCTGATGTATTCCCAGAGGAGTTGCCAGGCATGCCACCGGATAGAGACATTGAGTTTTTGATTGAGCTTTTGCCAGGTACCAGGACAATATCAAAGAGACCGTATTGGATGCCCGCAAAGGATTTGGAGGGGATTAAGAACCAGATTAAGGAATTACTAGATAAAGGTTTCATTCGACCAAGTTCATCACCTTGGGGATGTCCAGTACTTCTAGTGGAGAAGAAAGATGGATCGTAAAGGATGGTTGTTGATTATCGTGCTTTGAATGAACTGACGATCAAGAACAAATACCCACTGCCGATGATCAATGATTTGTTTGACCAGTTGCAAGGAGCTAAAGTATTTTCTAAGATCGATCTGTGATCAGGATACCATCAGCCGAATATTCGAGAGCAGGATATACCTAAGACAGCTTTTACCACAATGTACGGGCTATATGAGTATACCGTTTATGTCACTTGGTCTGACTAACGCGCCTACCTATTTCACGAACATGATGAACAAATTGTTTATGGAGGTTTTGGATAAGTTCGTCGTGGTGTTCATTGATGATATATTGGTCTACTCAAAGAATGAGGAGGAACATAAGGAGCATTTTCGTTTGGTTCTCAAGAAGCTCAGGGAACATCAGTTGTATGCCAAGTTCAGCAAGTGTGAGTTTTGGTTGAAGGAAGTTGGATTTCTCGGACATGTTATATCCGGAGAAGGAATAGCAGTAGACCCTGATACGTCCATTTTGCATCATGATTTTATGATAATATTTATTGCATTATGGGTTGTTATTTCACGTTATGTCAGAATACTTATGGCTATTCTCTCCTATTTTACATGGTTTACATGAAGAGGGAGAATGCCGGCAGCTGGAATTCTGGGCTGGAAAAGGAGCAAATATTGAAGGCCTATTCTACGCAACTCCAGAAGTCCTGAAACTCCACGGAATACCTTGAAATAAATAAAGAAAAATCGTCGCCAAACATGAAGGCCAGTGGGCCCACACCCTGCTCAAGAGGGTGGGGGGCGCCCCCCTGGGCGCGCTCTCCTACCTCGTGGGCCCCCTGGCGGCTCTCCACGCCCATCTTCTCCTATATGAAGTATTTCAATGAGAAAAAAATAAGGAGGAACCTTTCGGGATGAGACTCCGCCGCCACGAGGCGGAACCTTGGCGGAACCAATCTACGGCTCTGGCAGAGCTGTTCTGCCGGGGAAACTTCCCTCCGGGAGGGGGAAATCATCATAATCATCGTCACCAATGCTCCTCTCATCGAGAGAGGGCAATCTCCATCAACATCTTCACCAGCACCATCTCATCTCCAAACCCTAGTTCATCTCTTGTATCCAATTCTTGTCTCCAAGTCCGGGATTGGTGCTAGTAGGTTGCTAGTAGTGTTGATTACTCCTTGTAGTTGATGCTAGTTGGTTTATTGGGTGGAAGATCATATGTTCAGATCCTTTATGAACTTTATTACCCCTCTGATTATGAAAATGAATATGCTTTGTGAGTAATTACGTTTGTTCCTGAGGACAAGGGAGAAGTCTTGCTATTAGTAGTCATGTGAATTTGGTATTCTTCGATATTTTGATGAGATGTATGTTGTCTAGCCTCTAGTGGTGTTATGTGAATGTCGACTACATAACACTTCACCATTATTTGGGCCTAGAGGAAGGCATTGGGAGGTAATAAGTAGATGATGGGTTGCTAGAGTGACAGAAGCTTAAACCCTAGTTTCTGCGTTGCTTCGTAAGGGGCTGATTTGGATCCATATGTTTCATGCTATGGTTAGGTTTACCTTAATACTTTTGTTGTAGTTGCGGATGCTTGCAATAGAGGTTAATCCTAAGTGGGATGCTTGTCCAAGTAAGGGCAGTACCCAAGCACCGGTCCACCCACATATCAAATTATCAAAGTACCGAACACGAATCATATGAGCGTGATGAAAACTAGCTTGACGATATTCCCATGTGTCCTCGGGAGCGCTTTTCCTATCATAAGAGTTTGTCCAGGCTTGTCCTTTGCTACAAAAAGGATTGAGCCACCTTGCTGCACTTTATTTACTTTTGTTACTTGTCGCTTGTTACAATTTATTTATCATAAAACTATCTGTTACCACTTATTTCAGTACTTGCAGAGAATACCTTGCTGAAAACCGCTTATCATTTCCTTCTGCTCCTCGTTGGGTTCGACACTCTTACTTATCGGAAGGTCTATGATAGATCCCCTATACTTGTGGGTCATCAGACCCCACCAAGGTCGTTTCTGTGACTAAATGGGTAGCACCCACATTAGTTGGAGAGATCATGCGTTTTCTTGGACTCACGGGATATTACCGAAGGTTCATAGAGAATTTCTCCAAGATTTCAAAGCCCATGACAGAGTTGTTGAAGAAGGACACCAAGTTCAAATGGACTGAGGAGTGTGAAATGAGTTTTTAGGAGTTGAAGAAGCGTTTGGTTACAACCCTAGTGCTGATTCTTCCAGACCAACGAGAGGATTATCAAATGTATTGCGACGCTTCATGTCGAGGACTTCGAGCAGTGCTTATGCAGGAGGGAAGAGTTGTTTCATATGCCTCACTACTTCTTACACCTCATGAGCTAAATTACGCTACTCACAACTTGGAGTTACCAGCCGTAGTGCATGCATTAAAGACATGGAGACATTTTCTAATCGGAAACCACTGTGAGGTCACACGGATCACAAGAGTTTGAAGTACATCTTCATGCAGAAGGAGTTGAATCTCAAGCAAAGGAGATGGTTGGAGCTCATTAAGGATTATGATATGAAGTTGCATTATCATCCTGGAAAGGCTAATGTAGTAGCCGATGCTTTGAGTCGGAAGAGTTATGTCAGTATGCTCATAACCAGAGATTTACCCAAGGAGTTAGCATAGGATCTTTGTGAGCTATGTTTGGAAATAGTTCCGAGAGGTTATGTAGCAGCATTGGAAATTCGCTCCACTTTGATGGATAACATCAAAGAAGCCCAGAAGACTGACAAGAAGATTGCCGAGTTAAAGGAAAGGATGAGCAAAGGAAAGGCCAAAGGATTTCATGAGGATGAGCACAATACCCTATGGTTTGAGGATCGCATATACGTGCCTAATGACCCCGAGATCAGGAAGTTGATTCTGCAGGAGGCCCATGATTCACCATATTCGATTCACCCCGGAAACACTAAGATGTATTTGGATTTGAAGGAAAGTTTTTGGTGGACCGGAATGAAGAAGGATATTGCGGAGTATGTAGCAGTATGTGATGTATGTCAGAGAGCGAAGGCAGAGCATCAGAAGCCAGCAGGTTTGTTATAGCCATTGCTGATACCCGAATGGATGTGAGACAAGCTAGGCATGGATTTTATCACGGGATTGCCTAGGACTCGTTCAGGCTATGACTCGATATGGGTTGTAGTTCATCGATTGACGAAGGTAGCTTATTTCATCCCAGTGAAGACCACCTATACAAGTGCGAAGTTGTCAAAGATATACATGACCAGGATCGTATGTCTGCATGGAGTTCCAAGGACCATTGTATCAGATAGAGGAACCCAGTTTACCTCAAAGTTCTGGAATCAGTTGCATGAGACTTTGGGTACCAGGCTAGAGTTCAGTACAGCCTTTCATCCACAGACAGATGGATAGACCGAGAGAGTCAATCAGATTCTGGAGGACATGTTGAGAGCTTGTGCGCTAGATAATGGATCCAGTTGGGACGACAATTTGCTGTATGCAGAGTTCTCTTACAACAAAAGCTATCAAGCCAGTTTAAAGATGGCCCCTTTCGAAGCCTTATACGGAAGGAGGTGCAGGACACCATTATTGTGGGATGAAGTTGGAGAACGTTAGTTGTTTGGACCATATTTGATTAAGGAGTCTGAAGAGAAGGTTAAACTAATTCGTGATAGACTCAAGGTAGCCCAGTCTAGGAAGAAGAGCTATGTGTATTCTAAACGCAAGGAGACAGCTTACGAAGTCGGAGATAGAGTATATCTTCATGTGTCCCCACTTCGAGGAGTTAAGAATTTTGGAGTTAAGGGAAAGTTAGCACCACATTTTGTGGGACCATACAAAGTATTGGAGCATATGGGAGAAGTTGCTTACAAGTTGAAATTGCCTGAAGGATTGTCAGGAGTTCATGATGTGTTTCACGTTTCCTAGTTGAAGAAGTGCCATGCAGAGATGGCCGATATTCCTGTGATAGACACAGTGCCACTGGAAGCGATTCAGTTGGATAGCGATTTGACTTATGAGGAGAAACCCGTGAAGATTCTCCAGTTTGCCAGCCGAGTCACACGCAACAAGGTTATCAAGTTTTGCAAAGTTCAGTGGAGGCACCATACCGAGGAGGAAGCAACCTGGGAACGAGAGGAAGACCTACGGAAGTACAACCCGCACCTATTATCTAGCCAACTCGAATCTCGAGGGCGAGATTCATCTTAAGGGGGGTAGGTTTGTAACATCCCAAATTTTCAATTTGGAATGTTATACATAGATCATCATTGCATATCATATTTTATAGCATTTTGGTTTATCCTAGAAATTCTAAGCAACTCAAGGACCCAAGGAGAGAGTTGGGGATTTCGTTATTTTCATATTAGAGTTTTCTCAAATTTTGAAAAGAAGATCATTTGGTTTTAATCATTTTTCTCTTCGAATATTTCTAATATGAAAATAAAATAGAGGGGATAAAATGACTTCACCAAAATAAATAAATATTGGAGGAAAATATTAAAATTAAATAAGATTTTTTTTGGAGTTTTATTGCTATTTTATTTGAATTAGGAAAAAAATGCATTTTTCAGATTTGCATTAGAGTCCCAAATAAATGTTCACTTTGTCCACTATATTTTTAGAGGACCGTGAAAATTTATTTCAGGATTTTTGGAGTCTGTTTATTATTTCTTTTATTAGTTTTTTTGCGTCGGGATTTATTTAAAAAAAGTGAACCGACTTACGGGTCGTGTCCGACCTGGACACTGCACCCTGCCAGCCCTTATAAGCTGCGGCCCAGCCCCGCCGCCAAACACTAGCCGCCAGCCCCACCCTGCCTCGATTCCCACGCCGCCGCCGCCGTCCTGCGATGTCGTCGCCCTTGCGCCGCCGCCACCCCGTCGCTCCGCCGTTGGAGCCGCCCGCCACTGCCTCGATCTTTCCGCCGCCGCGGCCGACCACGCCGGAGGTATAAGTCGCCGCCGCCATTATGATGATGCATTACCGAGTGGGCCCAGAGATACCTCTCCGTCATCGGAGTGACAAATCCCAGTCTCGATTCGTGCCAACCCAACAGACACTTTCGGAGATACCCGTAGTGCACCTTTATAGCCACCTAGTTACATTGTGACGTTTGGCACACCCAAAGCATTCCTATGGTATCCGGGAGTTGCACAATCTCATGGTCTAAGGAAAAGATACTTGACATTAGAAAAGCTTTAGCATACGAACTACACGATCTTTGTGCTAGGCTTAGGATTGGGTCTTGTCCATCACATCATTCTTCTAATGATGTGATCCCGTTATCAACGACATCTAATGTCCATGGTCAGGAAACCGTAACCATCTATTGATCAACGAGCTAGTCAACTAGAGGCTTTCTAGGGACATGGTGTTGTCTATGTACCCACACACGTATCTGAGTTTCCTATCAATACAATTATAGCATGGATAATAAACGATTATCATGAACAAGGAAATATAATAATAACTAATTTATTATTGCCTCTAGGGCATATTTCCAACAATAAGTTCCAAAATGACAAGTAAAAGTGGTTTTTTCTTGATCAGGTTGAGAAACAGGTATTTGCGAAAAACCAGAATATCCATCAAGGAAGCAAAAATGTGTGTGCTTAGATAATCTTTCTAGCATTAGATCAATAAAAGGTAGTGTGTAATGATCTTTTCTAGTAGCTTTGTTTAATTTTCTAAAATCAATTACCATTCTATAGCCTGTGACAATTCATTGTGGAATGAGTTCATTCTTATCATTAGGAACAACAGTTATACCTCCCTTCTTAGGGACACAATGAACATGACTTACCCATCTACTATTAGCTATAGGATAGATTATATCTGCTTCCAGAAGTTTCAGTATTTTTGTTCTTACCACTTCTTTCATTTTCGGATTTAACCGACGTTGGTGATCAACAATGGGTTTAGCATCAGGTTCCATATTAATCTTCTGCTGACATAGAGTGGGACTAATTCCCTTAGGATCATCAAGAGTATATCCAATAGCAGCTCGGTGCTTCTTTAGAACTTTCAATAATCTTTCTTCTTCATGTTCTGAAAGGTTAGCACTAGTAATAACAGGATATATATTTTTGTCATCAAGATAAGCATATTTCGAAGTGTCTGGCAATTGTTTTAATTCAAACACATGATCACCTTTAGGTGCAGGAGGACCTCCTAGAGTTTCAATAGGAAGATTGTGTTTAAGCAGAGGTTGTTGTTCGAACAACATTCTATCTATCTCATTTCTTTCACGCATATGCAAATCATTTTCATGGTCTAGCAAATATTGTTCTAAATGATCAGTAGGAGGTACAACAATAGAAGTAAGACCAATAATTTCATCCTTACTAGGCAAATCTTTCTTATGAGGTTTTCTCCTAAACTTGGAAAAATTAAATTCATGAGATTCATCACCAAAGCTAACACCGACAATTTCTTTCTCATAATCTATTCTAGCATTAACAGTGTTCAAGAAAGGTCTACCAAAGATAATGGGACAAAAGTATTCTTGTGGGGAGCCAAGAACAAGAAAATCAGTGGGTATTTTATTTTCCCACACAAGACTTCAACATCTCTAATAATCCCAACTGGTGATATAGTATTGCTACCTCTTGAGCACTTCATTGGATTTCCCCGAAGAGGAGAGCATGATGCAGCAAAGTAGCGTAAGTATTTCCCTCAGTTTTTTAGAACCAAGGTATCAATCCAGTAGGAGACCACGCACAAGTCCCTCGTACCTACACAAAACGATAGCTACTCGCAACCAACGCGATTAGGGGTTGTCAATCCCTTCACGGTCACTTACGAGGGTGAGATCTGATAGAGATGATAAATAAAAAATTTGGTATTTTTGATAGATAGATGCAAAGTGAAAAGTAAAAGGCAAAGTAAAAACAAAGCAAGTAAATAAAGCGATAGAGATTTATATGATGAGAATAGACCCGGGGGACATATGTTTCACTAGTGGCTTCTCTCAAGAGCATAAATATTCTATGGTGGGTGAACAAATTACTGTTTAGCAATTGACAGAACTAAGCATAGTTATGGGCATATCTAGGTAATGATCATGTATATAGGCATCACGTCCGAGACAAGTAGATCGGAACAATTCTGCATCTACTACTATTACTCCACTCATCAACCGCTATCCAGCATGCATCTAGAGTATCAAGTTAAAAACAGAGTAACGCCTTAAGCAAGATGACATGATGTAGAGGGATAAATTCATGCAATATGATAAAAAAACCATCTTGTTATCCTCGATGGCAACAATACAATACGTGCCTTGCAACCCTTTCTGTCACTGGGTAAGGACACCGCAAGATTGAACCCAAAGCTAAGCACTTCTCCCATTGCAAGAACTACCAATCTAGTTGGCCAAACAAAAAAGGATAATTGGAAGAGACTTGCAAAGATAACTCAATCATACATAAACGAATTCGGAGAAGATTCAAATATTTTCCATAGATAATACTGGATCATAAACCCACAATTCATCGATCTCAACAAACACACCGCAAAAAGAAGATTACATCAAATAGATCTCCACAAGAGAGGGGGAGAACGTTGTATTGTGATCCAAAAAGAGAGAAGAAGCCATCTAGCTACTAGCTATGGACCCGAAGGTCTAAAGTAAACTACTCACACTTCATCGGAGGGGCTATGGTGTTGATGTAGAAGCCCTCCATGGTTGATGCCCCTCCGGCAGAGCTCCGGAACAAGCCGCAAGATGGGATCTTGTGGATACAGAAGGTTACGGCGGCGGAATTAGGTTTTTGGCTCTGTTTTTGATCTGTCGGGGGTACATAGGTATATATAGGAGGAAGGAGTACGTCGGTGGAGCGACAGGGGGCCCACGAGGTAGGGGGGCGCGCCTAGGGGGCGCCCTCCACCCTCATGACCGCCTCTGGCAGTTCTGGGAGTAGGGTCCAAGTCTCATGGATCACGTTCAGTGAGAAAATCACGTTCCCGAAGGTTTCATTCTGTTTGGACTCCCTATGATATTCCGTTTCTTCGAAACACTGAAATAGGAAAAAAAAAACAGCAATTCTGGGCTGGGCCTCCGGTTAATAGGTTAGTCCCAAAAATAATATAAAAGTGGAAAATAAAGCCCAATATAGTCCAAAACAGTAGATAAAGTAGCATGGAGCAATCAAAAATTATAAATACGTTGGATACCTATCAAGCATCCCCAAGCTTAATTCCTGCTCGTCCTCGAGTAGGTAAATGATAAAAAAAGAATTTTTGATGCGGAGTGATACTTTGGCATAATTTCAATGTAAATCTTCTTAATTGTGATATGAATATTCAGATCCGAAAGATTCAAGACAAAAGTTCATATTGACACAAAAAATAATAATACTTCAAGCATACTAATCAAAGCAATCATGTCTTCTCAAAATAACATGGCAAAAGAAAGTTCATCCCTACAAAATCATATAGTTAGGCTATGCTTCATTTTCATCACATAGAGATGTTCCCAACTTCTATACCCCCGATGACAAGCCAAGCAATTGTTTCATACTTAAATAATCTCAAACTTTTTCAACCTTCACGCAATACATGAGCGTGAGCCATGGATATAGCACTATGGGTGGAATAGAATATGATGATGGGGATTGTGTGGAGCAGACAAAAAGGAGAAAGTCTCACATTGATGAGGATAATCAACGAGCTATCGAGATGCCCATCAATTGATGTCAACATGAGGAGTAGGGATTGCCATGCAACGGATGCACTAGAGCTATGAATGCTCAACAAAAGAAAACTAGTGGGTGTGCATCCAACTCTCTTGCTCATGAAGACCTAGGGCATTTGAGTAAGCCCATCGTAGGAATATACAAGCCAAGTTCTATAATGAAAGATTCCCACTAGTATAAAAAAAACTTATGAGACTCACTACATGAAGAACAAGGTGCTACTTTGAAGCAAAATATATGAGATTCACTACATAAAGAACAAGGTGCTACTTTTGAAGCACAATATATGAGACTCACTACATGAAGAACAAGGTGCTACTTTGAAGAACAAGTGTGGAAAAAGAGATAGTAGCATTGCCCTTTTTTCTTTTCTTTTTTTCCTTTTTTCCCCTCTTTTTTGGGCCTTTCGTTTTTTTGGCATTTCTTCTTTTATTTTTTTTTATTTTTTTGGGCAATGCTCTAATAATGATGATCATCACACTTCTATTGATTACAACATAAGGATTACAACTCAAAACTTAGAACAAGATATGACTCTATATGAATGCCTCCGGCGGTGTACCGGGATGGTGCAATGAATTAAGAGTGACATGTATGACAAATAATGCATGGTGGCCTTGCCACAAATATGATGTCAACTACATGATCATGCAATGGCAATATGACAAAAGTAATGTATGTCATGATGATGATGGTGGAAGTTGCATGGCAATATATCTCGGAATGGCTATGGAAATGCCATAATAGGTAGGTATGGTGGTTGTTTTGAGGAAGATATAAGGAGGTTTATGTGTGATAGACCGTATCGTGTCACGGGGTTTGGATGCACCGGCGAAGTTTGCACCAACTCTCAAGGTGAGAAAGGGCAATGCAAGGTACCGAAGAGGCTAGCAAACGCGGAAAGGTGAGAGTGCGTATAATCCATGGACTCAACATTAGTCAAAAGAACTCATATACTTATTGCAAATATTTAGAAGTCATCAAAAATCAAGTACTACGCGCATGCTCCTAGAGGGATAGATTGGTAGGAAAAGACCATCGCTCGTCCCCGACCGCCACTCATAAGGATGCACAAGCCAGGTACACTTCATGTTTCAAATTTGTTACACAAGTTTAACCATGTGTGCATGCTACGGGACTTGCGGATTCAACACAAGAATTTCTCAAATTCATAATCACCCAACTAGCACGACTTTGATATTATCACCTCCATATCTCAAAACAATTATCAAGCATCAAACTTATCTTAGTATTCAATTCACTCAAAAGAAAGTTTCACATATCTTGAATACTAAGTATATTAACATTAAGCAAATTACTAACGGCTCTCAAAATAATCTAAGTGATGCATGAGAGATCAATAGTTTCTTTAAAACAAATCCACCACCATTCTCTAAAAGATATAAGTGAAGCACTAGAACAAAAAATTATCACACTCAAAAGATATAAATGAAGTACTATGAGCAAAAACTATCAAGCTCAAAAGATATAAGTGAAGCACATAGATTATTCTAACAAATTCCAATTCATGTATGGATCTCTCAAAAGGTGTGTACATAAAGTATGATTGTGGTAGACTAACAAGCAAAGACACGAATAATACAAGACGCTCCAAGCAAAACACATATCATGTGGTGAATAAAAATATAGCTCCAAGTAAATTACCGATGGAAGTGGACAAAAGAGGGGATGCCTTCCGGGGCATCCCCAAGCTTTGACTTTTTGGTGTCCTTGGATTATCTTGGGGGTTCCATGGGCATCCCCAAGCTTAGGCTCTTGCCACTCCTTGTTCCATAATCCATCAAAAGAATTCACCCAAACTTGAAAACTTCACAACACAAAACTCAATAGAAATCTCGTGAGCTCCGTTAGAGAAAGAAAACAAAAGATTACTTCAAGGTACTGTAATGAACTCATTCTTTATTTATATTGGTGTTAAACCTACTGTATTCCAACTTCTCTATGGATTATAAACTATTTTATTAGCCATAGATTCATCAAAATAAGCAAACAACACACGAAAAACAGAATCTGTCAAAAACAGAACAGTCTGTAGCAATCTGTAACTAACGCAAACTTCTGGAACTCTAAAATTTATACCAAAATAGGACTTACTGGAAAAGTTGTCTATTGATCAGAAGCAAAAATAATCAATGCAAAATCACGTTCCTGTTATTTATTGAATTTGTTCTCGTGAGCGCAAAGTTTCTGTTTTCAGCAGAATCAAATCAACTATCATCGGAGGTTATCCTATAGGTTCTACTTGGCACAAACACTAATTAAAAGACAAAAACACATCCAAACAGAGGCTAGATGGATTATTTATTCCTAAACAGAAGCAAAAACAAAAAACAAAAAATTAAATTGGGTTGCCTCCCAACAAGCGCTATCGTTTAACGCCCCTAGCTAGGCATAAAAGCAAGGATAGATCTATGTATCGCCATCTTTGGTAGGCAATCCATAAGTGGCTCTCATGATAGATTCATATGGTAATTTTATTTTCTTTCTAGGGAAGTGTTCCATGCCCTTCTTTAAGGGAAATTGGAATCTAATATTCCCTTCCTTCATATCAATAATCGCACCAATCGTTCTAAGGAAAGGTCTACCAAGAATAATAGGACATGAAGAATTGCAATCTATATCAAGAACGATAAAATCTACGGGCACATAATTCCTATTTACAACAATAAGAATATCATTAATTCTTCCCATAGGCTTTTTAATAGTGGAATGCGCATGATACAAGTTTAGAGGGCAATCATCAAAGTCACAGAAATCTAGCAAATCACACAAAGTTTTGGGAATAGTAGAGACACTAGCACCCAAATCACACAAAGCATGAAACTCATAATCTTTAATTTTGATTTTGATAGTAGGTTCCCGCTCATCATAGAGTTTTCTAGGGATAGAAACTTTCAACTCAAGTTTTTCTTCATAAGATTGCATCAAGGCATCAACAATGTGTTCGGTAAAGGCCTTATTTTGACTATAAGCATGAGGAGTATCTAGCACGGATTGCAACAAGGAAATACAACCAATCAAAGAGAAATTTTCATAATTAAACTCCTTGAGATCCAAAATAGTGGGTTTAGCAACATCTCGGTTTTTATTTATTTCAATCCCACTTTCATCAATTTCATCATCAAGATCTAGAAACTCCAAATTCTTAGAACGCCTTCTAGCTAAAGGAATATCATATTGCGTTTCATCAAGATTCATATTGCAAAAAAAAGTTTTAATGGGGGACACATCAATAACTTTTAGATCTTCATCTTCATTTTCATAGGATTTGGAAGAACACGCTTTAATAAAGGCATCTTTGGAAGCACGCATCCTAGCGGTTCTTTCCTTGCACTCATCAATGGAAATTCTCATAGCTTTGAGAGACTCATTGATATCATTTTTAGGAGGAATAGAACTAAGCTTTAAAGAATCAATTTCAAGAGAAGTTCTATCAATGTTCCTAGCCAAATCATCAACTTTAAGCAATTTCTCTTCAAGCAAAGCATTAAAATTCTTTTGTCAATTCATAAACTCTTTAACACTACTCTCAAATTCAGAGGGCATCTCATTAAAATTTCCATAAGAGTTGTTGTAGGAATTTCCATAATTATTAGAAGGATTACTAGTATAAGGCCTAGGATTAAAATTCCCTGTATACGCGTTATTTCCAAAACTATTCCTACCAACAAAATTCACATCCATAGATTCATTATTATTCTCAATCAAAGTAGACAAAGGCATATCATTGGGATCAAGAGGAGTATTTTTAGGAGCAAACATCTTCATAAGTTCATCCATCTTTTCACTCAAAACATTAATTTCTTCTATAGCATGCACTTTTTTACTAGAAGATCTTTCGGTGTGCCATTGAGAATAATTAGCCATAATATTATCAAGTAATTTTGTAGCATCTCCAAATGTAATTTCCATAAACTTGCCTCCCGTGGCCGAATCTAAAAGATTTCTAGAAGCAAAATTCAATCCGGCATAAAAAATTTGTATGATCATCCATAAATTCAAACCATGAGTAGGGCAATTGCGAAGCATTAATTTCATTCTTTCCCAAGATTGGGCAACATGCTCATGATCAAGTTGTTTAAACTTCATGATATCGTTCCTAAGAGTGATAATCTTAGCGGGAGGAAAATACTTAGAGATGAAAGCATCTTTGCACTTATTCGAAGAATCAATACTATTTTTAGGCAAAGATGGAAACCAAACTTTAGCACGATCTCTAAGTGAAAACGGAAATAACTTCAATTTGACAATATTATTATCCGTATCTTTCTTCTTTTGCATATCACACAAATCAACAAAATTGTTTAGATGAGTAGCGGCATCTTCACTAGGAAGGCCGGCGAATTGATCTTTCATAACAAGATTCAACAAAGCGGTATCGATTTCACAAGACTCATCATTATTAAGAGGAGCAATCGGAGTACTAAGGAAATCATTATTATTGGTATTCGAGAAGTCACACAATTTGGTATTATCTTGTGCCATGGCAACAAGTAATCCAACACACAAGCAAAAAAGGCAAACGAGAAAAAGGCGAACGGGAAAGAGAGGAGGAGATTGGGAAAGAGAGGGCGAATAAAACAGCAAGGGTGAAGTGGGGGAGAGGAAAACGAGAGGAATATATTGTAATGCGAGAGATAGGAATTGTGATGGGTACTTGGTATGGTTGACTTGCTTGCGTGAGCCTCCCCGGCAACGGCGCCAGAAATTCTTCTTTCTACCTCTTGAGCACTGCGTTGGATTTCCCCGAAAAGGAGAGGATGACGCAGCAAAGTAGCGTAAGTATTTCCCTCAGTTTTTGAGAACCAAGGTATCAATCCAGTAGGAGACCACGCACAAGTCCCTCGTACCTACACAAAACGATAGCTACTCGCAAGCAACACGATTAGGGGTTGTCAATCCCTTCACAGTCACTTACGAGGGTGAGATCTGATATCGATAATAAATAATATTTTTGGTATTTTTGATAGAGAGATGCAAAGTGAAAAGTAAAAGGCAAAGTAAAAAACAAAGCAAGTAAATAAAGTGATAGAGATTGATATGATGAGAATAGACCCGGGGGCCAGAGGTTTCACTAGTGGCTTCTCTCAAGAGCATAAATATTCTACAGTGCGTGAACAAATTAATGTTGAGCAATTGACAGAATTGAGCATAGTTATGAGCATATCTAGGTATTGATAATGTATATAGGCATCATGTCCGATACAAGTAGATCGAAATGATTATGCATCTACTACTATTACTCCACTCATCGACCGCTATCCAGCATGCATCTAGAGTAGTAAGTTAAAAATAGAGTAACACCTTAAGCAAGATGACATGATGTAGAGGGATAAATTCATGCAATATGACAAAAACCCCATCTTGTTATCCTCGATGGCAACAATACAATACGTGCCTTGCAACCCTTTCTGTCACTGGGTAAGGACACCGCAAGATTAAACCCAAAGCTAAGCACTTCTCCCATTGCAAGAACTACCAATCTAGTTGGCCAAACCAAAAAGGATAATTGGAAGAGACTTGCAAAGATAACTCAATCATACATAAAAGAATTCAGAGAAGATTCAAATATTTTCCATAGATAATACTGGATCATAAACCCACAATTCATCGATCTCAACAAACACACCACAAAAAGAAGATTACATCAAATAGATCTCCATAAGAGAGGGGGAGAACATTGTATTGAGATCCAAAAAGAGAGAAGAAGCCTTCTAGCTACTAGCTATGGACCCGAAGGTCTGAAGTAAACTACTCACACTTCATCGGAGGGGCTATGGTGTTGATGTAGAAGCCCTCCGTGGTAGATGCCCCCTCCCGCGGAGCTCCGGAACAGGCCCCAAGATGGGATCTCGTGGATACAGAAGGTTACGGCAGTAGAATTAGGTTTTTGGCTCCATTTTTGATCTGTCGGGGATACGTAGGTATATATAGGAGGAAGGAGTACGTCGGTGGAGCGACAGGGGGCCCACAAGGTTGGGGGGCACGCCCAGGGGGGCGCCCTCCACCCTCGTGACCGCCTCTGGCACTTCTTGGAGTAGGGTCCAAGTCTCCTGGATCACGTTCGGTGAGAAAATCACGTTCCCGAAGGTTTCATTCCGGTTGGACTCCGTTTGATATTCCGTTTCTTCGAAACACTGAAATAGGCAAAAACAGCAATTCTGGGCTGGGCCTCCGGTTAATAGGTTAGTCCCAAAAATAATATAAAAGTGGAAAATAAAGCCCAATATAGTCCAAAACAATAGATAAAGTAGCATGGAGCAATCAAAAATTATAGATACGTTGGAGACGTATCAAGTATCTCTATTGGCAAGTTTAATAGTAGCATCTATGTCTTCTATTTAAGCGGGTGCTATTTCATTCTTAATTTCTTCATATAAGAAAAAAGGAATAGCACTCAAGCTAGCACCTATATCACATAAACCATGATAAAGTGATATCCTATCTTAACTAAGACAACAGGCATGCCAACGACTGGTCTATGTTTATCGGGTTTGGCAATTCTAGCAGCTTCATCACAGAAGTAAATAACATGCCCATCAATATTATCGGCCAAGAGGTCTTTAACCATAGAAACATTAGCTTCAACTCTAATATGTTCAGCTGGTTTAGGTGTTCTAATATAACTTTTGTTGACCACAGTTGAAACTTTAGCATGTTCCTTCATCCTAACAGGGAAAGGTGCTTTTTCAATATAAGCAGTGGGAACAACTAGATCAACATTGTAAATGATAGTTTATTCCTTAGCTTTCACCAGTTATTTAATTTCTTCTTTAATAGGTGGGTGATATTTGAACCACTTCTCCTTAGGGAGATCAACATGAGTAGCAAAAGATTCACAAAAGGAAGCTACTATCTCAGAGTCAAGTCCATATTTAGTGCTAAACTTTTGAAAAACATCGGTATTCATAAAAGATTTAACACAATCAAACTTGGGTTCAATACCTGACTCTTTATCTTCGTCGAGTTCCCAATCTTTAGAGTTGCCTTTAATTCTTTCTAAAATATCCCAACGGAATTCAATAGTCTTCTTCGTAAAAGAACCAGTACAAGAAGTATCGAGCATGGATTGAACATTACGAGAAAGTCGAGCATAAAAATTCTGAATGATAATTTCTCTTGAGAGATCATGATTGGGGCATGAATATAACATTGAATTAAGTCTCCCCCAAGCTAGAGCGATACTTTCTCCTTCACGAGGCCAAATATAAATATATATAATTCTGATCACGACGAACTAGATGCATAGGATAATTTTTTTGATGGAATTCCAATTTCAACCGATTCCAGTTCCAAGATCCAATATCATCACATAGCCTATACCATGTCAATGTTGTTCCCTTCAAAAATAAAGGGAAAACTTTATTCTTTGCTTCATTTCTGGGCAAATCTGCAGGCTTAAACAATCCACAAATTTCATCCACGTATATCAAGTGCATATCAGGATGTTCGGTTCCATCTCTTGCATAAGGATTAGCAAGTAGTTGTTCTACCATATCCGAAGGAATTTCATATTCAATATTTTCAGTAGGTGTAGTAGGTTGGGGGGCAACTAATTGTGGTTCTGGCTGAGGTGAAGATACCCCGAACAAACCCCTCAAAGGATTGTTTTCCATAGTAACAAGTGACAATAAATTTCAGCAGTGTAACATCCCAAATTTTCAATTTGGAATGTTATACATAGATCATCATTGCATATCATATTTTATTGCATTTTGGTTGATCCTAGAAATTCTAAGCAACTCAAAGACCCACGGAGAGAGTTGGGGATTTCGCTATTTTCATATTTGACTTTTCTCAAATTTTAAAACGAGGATCATTTGGTTTTAATCATTTTTCTCTTCCAATATTTCTAATATGAAAATAAAAGAGAGAGGATAAAATGACTTCTCCAAAATAAAGAAATATAGGGGGAAAATATTAAAATCAAATAAGATTTTTTTTGGAGTTTTATAGCTATTTTATTTGAATTAGGAAAAATGCGTTTTCCAAAATTGCATTAGAGGCCCAAATAAATGTTCACTTTGTCCGCTATATTTTTAGAGGACCGCGAAAATTTATTTCGGGATTTTTGGAGTTTGTTTAGTATTTCTTTTATTAGTTTTTCTACGTCAGGATTTATTTAAAAAAAAGTGAACCGACTTACCGGGCCGTGTCCGACCTGGACCCTGCACCCGACTGGCCCTTATAAGCTGTGTCCCAACCCCGCCGCCAAACTGTAGCCGCCAGCCCAGCCCCACCTCGATTCCCGCACCGCCGCCGCCGCCGCCCCGCGACACCGCCGCCACCCTATCGCCTCGCCGCCTCCGCCGACCTCCCCGCTGCCGGAGCCGCCCTACGCCACCCCGATCCTGCCACCGCTGCTGCCGACCTCGTCGGAGGTATAACCCGCCGCCGCCGTCGTTCTTTTTTAAAGAAAACCGACGACTTTTTTTGAAACCCTAGATCCTTTTTTTAGATCCGTTCGTTTTTTCGGTTTAGTTAAACAACGGACGTTCGTTTAGCGCAGACAGTGAACGTTCGTTCGTTAGCCTGTTCGTCTGTTTTTCTTTTTCCAGGGTTTTCCCGCGATTATTTTCGATCGTGATTTCTGCCCTGATCTTCGTTTTAGTTTATCTTTTCGCTCGTTTATCCGAATTAGATGAAACAAGCACCTAGATCTTCGTTTCGAAGCCCTCTTTCTGTTTAACCAACTTGAACAAGATTTTGGTACTATAAAATTTTACTTTAATCCAGAATAAGTAATCTTGTTTCTTTCGTAGTTGAGTTTTGTTTCTCTGTTTGATTTGATTCTTTTTGCAAAGCGGAGTTCTTCAAATGAATTTTCTGGTTAGATCTTCTTATTTGAGTTTTACCCGTGCTTTTAGTTGAGTGCTTATGTATGTTATTGTTTCTTTGCGATAGAATTCCCGGAGTGCGAAGCGTGCTACTACGAGTCCCTAGGTTTTGCAGATCACCAACAAGGCAAGTAACACTTTGATCATATTCCTTTATTACCCAGTTTTTATGCATTAGATACAACCCTTAAACATTGCATGAGTAGGATCTCTTAACATGTGGGTTTGGGAAGTAGATGATGAGATAGAACCTATTGCCCTATTTATTATCAAACCTTTGGGAGTTACTTCTACGTTATGCTTAGGATTGCTATGCTATGCTCGTAGACGTGGATTGGGTGAGTGTATCCATGACAGATGTGAGTATTGTTAATTAATAGTTAACTTAAGGTGGCTACTTAAATACACATCTCGGTGGATTGGTTGCGGGCACCTGGAGAATCCAGTGTTGTCCAAGGATATCCCGGAGTACCCGTGTGATCATCCTACGGTCCGCCACCTAGGCCCAAAGGGATCATAAGATTATTCATGCTAGAAACTTCTGTGTGCAGCCACAAGCCATTATGGGCTCTGGCATAGTTGAGTATGTTGTGTGACCTCTTTCAGTGGTAGACTAGCAGATATAGGGGATGTAGGTGGTATTGTCTACTCAGATTAAAGAGTTAATGCTTCTGAAAGCCAGTGTCTCCGTCATCCGTTTCTCAAACACCATGTAGTGTGAGAAATTCAATGGAGGAGATCGATTCGTGTGGGGAAAAGTGTGCAAACCTCTGAAGAGTGTACGAACTAATCATGGTTAGCCATGTCCCGGGTTATGGACATCTTGAGTATCTGGTTCTTGGATCATCATGTTGATCTCATCACTCTAAATTAATTTTGTTGGGTAATTGATGATGCTTAATTGGGATTGAGTTGGAGGAACCTTCTCAATGTTTAACAACCACCATGATAGTTAAATAAAAAAATTTCCTTTGATGTAGGGAAAAATTGGCTTTATGAAAGACTATAATCATAAAGCTTTCCACCAGCGAAATATATGCATGTAGTGATAGCATTTATTATGTTTATTACTCTATGTGTTACATTGCCAGCATATTCCATGTGCGGACCCGTTTTGGGCTGCAACATATCATGTTGCGGACTTTTCAGATGATGAGTAAGGTGCCATAGGTCGTTGTCGTTCAGTCAGCTATGCCGTTGGAGTTGATGGACTCACTTTATCTTCCAAGCATTCCGCTGTTATCGTTTTTAGATGGCCTTAAGCCATATTATTGTAATAAGTTCTCTTTTGAGACATTCGATGTAATAAGTCTGATTGCAACTCTATTATAAATCCTCGAGTACTGTGCGTGTCAGCATTACAGATCCAGGGATGACACTGATGCACAGAGACTGGACTGTTTGAGGTCTGGTCGCTACAAGATGGTATTAGAGCACACGCTGACTGTAGGACACGACCACTAAGATAAACCATAGACCACTCTTCTCTACTCATTTCTGACTCCTCTCACTTTTGTACTCTATAGGATGACGTACTCAAGGAACAAGTTTGCACAACCGGATGAAGACACACCCTGTGGACGACACTTGAAGGAAGTCACTAGGTACCTGAACATCGGAATACCAAGCTTCACCGGGACCTACATCACCACTTTACCAGAAGAGGAGCGTTGGATGATTCAAGTTCAAGCTCCAGGAAGGACGTTCATGCCAGTCACTGAGCCCATAGAGCTTTCTTTTGATGCACCAACCTGGAGTCTAGGAAAGAGCATGGCAGCCCACATCGCCATGGGACGCACTGTAGAAGTTTATCACATGGATCTTTAGGACACTATCTATCAGATATGTGGGCGCAGAGATGAGCAATGGGAGATGATCAGCACCAGGAAGGATAGGTCCATTGCAGCTTTCATCCAGGAGTTAAACCAACACATTCGCTGCCAGGAGAACCAGATGTGTGCAGGCATGATAGATCTGAAGAAGGCAATGATCAAGATTTTGGAGCTAGAAGAGGAACTCAAGTCTACACGCGACGGAGAGGAGGAAATGACGATACTAGTGGAGAAGAATGACAACCTGACAAGGAAGCTAGGAGTATTCATGGGAGACCCCACGCCAGGAGGAGAAGATGACAATTCCAAGGATTGCATCATCATCAACGACATCGACTTAGACCCTGAGGATAGCAATGATGACTATATGTTGACAAAGCTAGAGCAGATATTATGGAGTCTTCCACCGATCAAACTTTCTAGTCGACCACCATATCAGTAGTAGTATTCCCCCATGTATATTGTATAGTCCAATCGCTTTTGTAACGATAGTTAGACAGATTGTATGCCCTTGTTTGAATTGATTAAAGTGATATGATTGTGTTTGTTTCATGTGCATATGGGTAGTGTTTTCCCCCTAGATCTCATTCCATTCCGTTTTCTCACCTTTTCTAAACCTATCAGATGCCTCCGAGACGTGATAATGGATTTTCCTTCCCACCAGAGCTCACTCAGTTGATCCAGCAGCAGAATACCTTGATGCAGCTTTTAGTTCAGAATCAGAACCAAGGCGACAACAACAACAACCCACCACCACCACCCGTTGATCACTTAGCGCGTTTCCTAAGGCTAAATCCGCCGGTGTTCTCCAGTAGCACCGAGCCAATTGTTGCAGATGATTGGCTCCGCAAGATTGGAAGGGAGCTGACCACTGCAGGATGCACAGATGCTGAGAGAGTGCGTTTTGCCGCACATCAGCTTGATGGACCCGCAGCATCATGGTGGGAGAATTTCACAGCCACTTACCCCATTGACACTATTACATGGAATCAGTTTTAGCAGGCTTTCCGCACCACCCATGTTTCAGCAGGAGCTATGGCCATGAAGAAGCGTGAGTTTCGCAACTTGCGCCAAGGAGGACGCACAGTGGGACAGTATGTGGATGATTTTATTAAGTTAGCACGTTATGCCCTGGACGACGTTGCTACAGATGCTGCTAAGTAGGAGAAGTTTCTGGAAGGACTGAATGATGAGCTGAGCATGCAGTTGATGGTGGCAACTTTCAACAACTACCATGAGTTGGTAGATAGAGCTCTCATGATTGAAGGGAAGCAGTAGAAGATAGACACCCGCAAGAGGAAGTATGGACAATGGAAGTATAGTCCAGGAGCTCACCAGCGACCCCATTTTACCCCGAACTCAGGAGGACACATTCACCATAACCATGGAGGCCAAAATTCCAATGGAGGGATTACGCATAACCATAGTGGCCCCAAGATGGGAATGGGAATGGAGGAAGCAACGGCCAGAACCGTTCCAACCCAGCAACGCCTGCCAAGAAGGATCTAAGTCACATTACTTGTTTCAAGTGCGGGAAAAATGGACATTACGCCAAGGAGTGTTCTGAAGCAAAGAATGGAAATGGCAATGGAAGCTCTTGAAAGAAGCCCAACCCTTTCAACAGGGGGTAGGTGAACCACGTTAGCATGGAGGAGGTTGAAGCATAGCCAGATGCAGTTATAGGTAAGTTTTTGGTTAAGTCATTTACTGCAATCATTCTTTTTGATACTGGTGCATCGCATTCATACATATCAAGAGGATTTGGGGATAAGTATAAGTTGCCAACCCAATCTAGGAGAAGAGTATATGGCATGTGCCGAAGAGGACTCAAGTGAATTCCTTATCAGGAGTTGTACAGGAGGAAGTACCAGTGGTGAAGGATTTCCCTGATGTATTCCTAGAGGAGTTGCCAGGCATGCCACCGGATAGAGACATTGAGTTCTTGATTGAGCTTTTGCCAGGTACCAGGACAATATCAAAGAGACCATATTGGATGCCCGCAAAGGATTTGGAGGGGATTAATAACCAGATTAAGGAATTACTAGATAAAGGTTTCATTCGACCAAGTTCATCACCTTGGGGATGTCCAGTACTTCTAGTGGAGAAGAAAGATGGATCGTAAAGGATGGTTGTTGATTATCGTGCTTTGAATGAACTGATGATCAAGAACAAATACCCACTGCCGATGATCAATGATTTGTTTGACCAGTTGCAAGGAGCTAAAGTATTTTCTAAGATCGATCTGTGATCAGGATACCATCAGCCGAATATTCGAGAGCAGGATATACCTAAGACAGCTTTTACCACAATGTACGGGCTATATGAGTATACCGTTATGTCACTTGGTCTGACTAACGCGCCTACCTATTTCATGAACATGATGAACAAATTGTTTATGGAGTTTTTGGATAAGTTCGTCGTGGTGTTCATTGATGATATATTGGTCTACTCAAAGAATGAGGAGGAACATAAGGAGCATTTTCGTTTGGTTCTCAAGAAGCTCAGGGAACATCAGTTGTATGCCAAGTTCAGCAAGTGTGAGTTTTGGTTGAAGGAAGTTGGATTTCTCGGACATGTTATATCCGGAGAAGGAATAGCAGTAGACCCTGATACGTCCATTTTGCATCATGATTTTATGATAATATTTATTGCATTATGGGTTGTTATTTCACGTTATGTCAGAATACTTATGGCTATTCTCTCCTATTTTACATGGTTTACATGAAGAGGGAGAATGCCGGCAGCTGGAATTCTGGGCTGGAAAAGGAGCAAATATTGGAGGCCTATTCTACGCAACTCCAGAAGTCCTGAAACTCCACGGAATACCTTGAAATAAATAAAGAAAAATCGTCGCCAAACATGAAGGCCAGGGGGCCCACACCCTGCTCAAGAGGGTGGGGGGCGTCCCCCTGGGCACGCCCTCCTACCTCGTGGGCCCCCTGGCGGCTCTCCGACGCCCATCTTCTCCTATATGAAGTATTTCAATGAGAAAAAAATAAGGAGGAACCTTTCGGGATGAGACTCCGCCGCCATGAGGCGGAACCTTGGCGGAACCAATCTAGGGCTCTGGCAGAGCTGTTCTGCCGGGGAAACTTCCCTCCGGGAGAGGGAAATCATCATCATCATCGTCACCAATGCTCCTCTCATCGAGAGAGGGCAATCTCCATCAACATCTTCACCAGCACCATCTCATCTCCAAACCCTAGTTCATCTCTTGTATCCAATTCTTGTCTCCAAGTCCGGGATTGGTGCTAGTAGGTTGCTAGTAGTGTTGATTACTCCTTGTAGTTGATGCTAGTTGGTTTATTGGGTGGAAGATCATATGTTCAGATCCTTTATGAACTTTATTACCCCTCTGATTATGAACATGAATATGCTTTGTGAGTAATTACGTTTGTTCCTGAGGACAAGGGAGAAGTCTTGCTATTAGTAGTCATGTGAATTTGGTATTTGTTCGATATTTTGATGAGATGTATGTTGTCTAGCCTCTAGTGGTGTTATGTGAATGTCGACTACATAACACTTCACCATTATTTGGGCCTAGAGGCATTGGGAGGTAATAAGTAGATGATGGGTTGCTAGAGTGACAGAAGCTTAAACCCTAGTTTCTGCGTTGCTTCGTAAGGGGCTGATTTGGATCCATATGTTTCATGCTATGGTTAGGTTTACCTTAATACTTTTGTTGTAGTTGCGGATGCTTGCAATAGAGGTTAATCCTAAGTGGGATGCTTGTCCAAGTAAGGGCAGTACCCAAGCACCGGTCCACCCACATATCAAATTATCAAAGTACCGAACACGAATCATATGAGCGTGATGAAAACTAGCTTGACGATATTCCCATGTGTCCTCAGGAGCGCTTTTCCTATCATAAGAGTTTGTCCAGGCTTGTCCTTTGCTACAAAAAGGATTGAGCCACCTTGCTGCACTTTATTTACTTTTGTTACTTGTCGCTTGTTACAATTTATTTATCATAAAACTATCTGTTACCACTTATTTCAGTACTTGCAGAGAATACCTTGCTGAAAACCGCTTATCATTTCCTTCTGCTCCTCGTTGGGTTCGACACTCTTACTTATCGGAAGGACTATGATAGATCCCCTATACTTGTGGGTCATCAGACCCCACCAAGGTCGTTTCTGTGACTAAATGGGTAGCACCCACATTAGTTGGAGAGATCATGCGTTTTCTTGGACTCACAGGATATTACCGAAGGTTCATAGAGAATTTCTCCAAGATTTCAAAGCCCATGACAGAGTTGTTGAAGAAGGACACCAAGTTCAAATGGACTGAGGAGTGTGAAATGAGTTTTTAGGAGTTGAAGAAGCGTTTGGTTACAACCCTAGTGCTGATTCTTCCAGACCAACGAGAGGATTATCAAGTGTATTGCGACGCTTCATGTCGAGGACTTCGAGCAGTGCTTATGCAGGAGGGAAGAGTTGTTTCATATGCCTCACTACATCTTACACCTCATGAGCTAAATTACGCTACTCACAACTTGGAGTTACCAGCCGTAGTGCATGCATTAAAGACATGGAGACATTTTCTAATCGGAAACCACTGTGAGGTCACACGGATCACAAGAGTTTGAAGTACATCTTCATGCAGAGGGAGTTGAATCTCAAGCAAAGGAGATGGTTGGAGCTCATTAAGGATTATGATATGAAGTTGCATTATCATCCTGGAAAGGCTAATGTAGTAGCCGATGCTTTGAGTCGCAAGAGTTATGTCAGTATGCTCATAACCAGAGATTTACCCAAGGAGTTAGCATAGGATCTTAGCTATGTTTGGAAATAGTTCCGAGAGGTTATGTAGCAGCATTGAAAATTCGCTCCACTTTGATGGATAAGATCAAAGAAGCCCAGAAGACTGACAAGAAGATTGCTGAGTTAAAGGAAAGGATGAGCAAAGGAAATGCCAAAGGATTTCATGAGGATGAGCACAATACCCTATGGTTTGAGGATCGCATATACGTGCCTAATGACCCCGAGATCAGGAAGTTGATTCTGCAGGAGGCCCATGATTCACCATATTTGATTCACCCCGGAAACACTAAGATGTATTTGGATTTGAAGGAAAGTTTTTGGTGGACCGGAATGAAGAAGGATATTGCGGAGTATGTAGCAGTATGTGATGTATGTCAGAGAGCGAAGGCAGAGCATCAGAAGCCAGCAGGTTTGTTACAGCCATTGCTGATACTCGAATGGATGTGAGACAAGCTAGGCATGGATTTTATCACGGGATTGCCCAGGACTCGTTCAGGCTATGACTCGATATGGGTTGTAGTTGATCGATTGACGAAGGTAGCTTATTTCATCCCAGTGAAGACCACCTATACAAGTGCGAAGTTGGCAAAGATATACATGACCAGGATCGTATGTCTGCATGGAGTTCCAAGGACCATTGTATCAGATAGAGGAACCCAGTTTACCTCAAAGTTCTGGAATCAGTTGCATGAGACTTTTGGTACCAGGCTAGAGTTCAGTACAGCCTTTCATCCACAGACAGATGGATAGACCGAGAGAGTCAATCAGATTCTGGAGGACATGTTGAGAGCTTGTGCGCTAGATAATGGATCCAGTTGGGACGACAATTTGCCGTATGCAGAGTTCTCTTACAACAACAGCTATCAAGCCAGTTTAAAGATGGCCCCTTTCGAAGCCTTATACGGAAGGAGGTGCAGGACACCATTATTGTGGGATGAAGTTGGAGAACGTCAGTTGTTTGGACCATATTTGATTAAGGAGTCTGAAGAGAAGGTTAAACT
Organism: Triticum aestivum; assembly: GCF_018294505.1. Taxonomy (NCBI): domain Eukaryota; kingdom Viridiplantae; phylum Streptophyta; class Magnoliopsida; order Poales; family Poaceae; genus Triticum; species Triticum aestivum. The sequence goes on along the minus strand of NC_057813.1, from coordinate 676,255,968 downwards.
AATTCGTGATAGACTCAAGGTAGCCCAGTCTAGGCAGAAGAGCTATGTGTATTCTAAACGCAAGGAGACAGCTTACGAAGTCGGAGATAGAGTATATCTTCATGTGTCCCCACTTCGAGGAGTTAAGAATTTTGGAGTTAAGGGAAAGTTAGCACCACATTTTGTGGGACCATACAAAGTATTGGAGCATATGGGAGAAGTTGCTTACAAGTTGAAATTGCCTGAAGGATTGTCAGGAGTTCATGATGTGTTTCACGTTTCCTAGTTGAAGAAGTGCCATGCAGAGATGGCCGATATTCCTGTGATAGACACAGTGCCACTGGAAGCGATTCAGTTGGATAGCGATTTGACTTATGAGGAGAAACCCGTGAAGATTCTCGAGTTTGCCAGCCGAGTCACACGCAACAAGGTTATCAAGTTTTGCAAAGTTCAGTGGAGGCACCATACCGAGGAGGAAGCAACCTGGGAACGAGAGGAAGACCTACGGAAGTACAACCCGCACCTATTATCTAGCCAACTCGAATCTCGAGGGCGTGATTCATCTTAAGGGGGGTAGGTTTGTAACATCCCAAATTTTCAATTTGGAATGTTATACATAGATCATCATTGCATATCATATTTTATAGCATTTTGGTTTATCCTAGAAATTCTAAGCAACTCAAGGACCCAAGGAGAGAGTTGGGGATTTCGTTATTTTCATATTTGAGTTTTCTCAAATTTTGAAAAGAAGATCATTTGGTTTTAATCATTTTTCTCTTCGAATATTTCTAATATGAAAATAAAATAGAGGGGATAAAATGACTTCACCAAAATAAAGAAATATTGGAGGAAAATATTAAAATTAAATAAGATTTTTTTTGGAGTTTTATTGATATTTTATTTGAATTAGGAAAAAATGCATTTTTCAGATTTGCATTAGAGTCCCAAATAAATGTTCACTTTGTCCGCTATATTTTTAGAGGACCGTGAAAATTTATTTCAGGATTTTTGGAGTCTGTTTATTATTTCTTTTATTAGTTTTTTTGCGTCGGGATTTATTTAAAAACAGTGAACCGACTTACGGGTCGTGTCCGACCTGGACACTGCACCCTGCCAGCCCTTATAAGCTGCGGCCCAGCCCCGCCGCCAAACACTAGCCGCCAGCCCCACCCTGCCTTGATTCCCACGTCGCCGCCGCCGTCCTGCGATGTCGTCGCCCTTGCGCCGCCGCCACCCCGTCGCCCCGCCCTTGGAGCCGCCCGCCATTGCCTCGATCTTTCCGCCGCCGCGGCCGACCACGCCGGAGGTATAAGCCGCCGCCGTCGTCGTTCGGTTTTTTTAAAAACTGACGGGTTTTTTTGAAACCCTAGATCCATTTTTTAGATCGGTTCAGTGTTTTTTCGTTTTAGTTAAACAACAGAGGTTCGTCCGTATTTTCATTTTAACGAACGTTGTCCATCTGTTTAGCACAGACAGCGAACGTTCGTTTATTAGCCTGTTCGTCTGTGTTTGTTTTTCCAGGGTTTTTCCGCGATTATTTTCGATCGCAATTTCTGCCCTGATCTTTGTTTTAGTTTATCTTTTCGGTCGTTTATCCGAATTAGATGAAACAAGCGCCTAGATCTTATTTTTGAAGCTCTCTTTGTGTTTAACCAACTTGAATAAGATTTTGGTACTATAAAATTTGACTTTAGTCCAGAATAGTAAACGGATCTTGTTTCTTTCGTAGTTGAGTTTCGTTTCTCCATTTGATTTGATTCTTGTTGCAAACCGGAGTTCTTCAGTTGAACTTTCTGGTTAGATTTCTTATTTGAGTTTTACCTGTGATTTTAGTTGAGTGCTTATGTATGTTATTGTTTGTTTGCGGTAGAATTCCCGGAGTGCGAAGCGTGCTAGTACGAGTCCCTAGGTTTTGCAGATCATCAGCAAGGCAAGTAACACTTTGATCATATTCCTTTATTACCCAGTTTTTATGCACTATATACAACCCTCAAACATTGGATGAGTAGGATCTCTTAACATGTGGGTTCGGGAAGTAGATGATGAGATAGAACCTATTGCCCAGTTTATTATCAAACCTTTGGGATTTACTTCTACGTTATTCTTAGGATTGCTATGCTATGCTATGCTCGTAGACGTGGATTGGGTGAGTGTATCCATGACAGATGTAAGTATTGTTAATTAATGGTTAACTGAAGGTGGCTACTTAAATACACATCTGGGTGGATTGGTTGCGGGCACCTAGAGAATCCAATGTTGTCCTAGGATATCCAGGAGTACCCATGTGATCATCCTACGGTTCACCACCCAGGCCCAAAGGGATCATAAGATTATTCATGCTAGAAACTTCTGTGTGCAGCCACAAGCCATTATGGGCTCTGGAATAGTTGAATATGTTGTGTGACCTCTTTCAATGGTAGACTAGTAGATGTAGCGGATGTAGGTGGTACTGTCTACTCAAAGTAAAGAGTTAATGCTTCTGAAAGGTTGTGTCTCGGTCATCCATTTCTCAAACACCTGTAGTGCGAGAAATTCAATGGAGGAGATCGAGTCTTGTGGGGAAAAGTGCGCAGACCTCTACAGAGTGTACAAACTAATCATGGTTAGCCATGTCCCTAGTTATGGACATCTTGAGTATCTGGTTCTTGGATTATCATGTTGATCTCGTCACTCTAAATTCATTTTGTTGGGTAATTGATGATTCTTAATTGGGATTGAGTTGGAGGAACCTTCTCAATGTTTAACAACCACCATGATAGTTAAATTGGCTTTATGCAAAACTGTAACCATAGAGCTTTCCACCAGCCAAATATATGCATGTAGTGATAGCATTTATTCTGTTTATTACTCTATGTGTTAAATTGCCAGCATATTCCATCTGCTGACCCGTTTCGGGCTGGAACATATCATGTTGCAGACTTTTCAAATGACAAGTAAGGTGCCATAGGTTGTTGTCGTTCACTCAGCTATGCCATTGGAGTTGAAGGACTCACTTTATCTTCCAAGCCTTCCGCTGTTATTGTTTTTAGATCGCCTTAAGCCATATTATTGTAATAAGTTCTCTTTTGATACATTCGATGTAATAAGTGTGATTGCAACTCTGTTATAAATCCTCGAGTAGTGTGCGTGTCAGCATTACCGATCCAGGGATGACATTGATGCACAGAGACAGGACTGTTTGAGGTCTGGTCGCTACAAGTACATAGTAATAATGTTTCCTTACCAATTTCCACTTACCAAAAGCTCTTCACTCCCTGGCAACGACGCCAGAAAATAGCTGATGTCTACTACATAACCTTCTTCTTGTAGACGTTGTTGGGCCTGCAAGTGCACAGGTTTGTAGGACGACAGTAGCAAATTTCCCTCAAGTGGATGACCTAAGGTTTATCAATCCGTAGGAGGCGTAGGATGAAGATGGTCTCTCTCAAACAACCCTGCAACCAAATAACAAAGAGTCTCGTGTGTCCTCAACACACCCAATACAATGGTAAATTGTATAGGTGCACTAGTTCGGCAAAGAGATGGTGATACAAGTGCAATATGGATGGTAGATAAAGGTATTTGTAATCTGAAATAATAAAAACAGAAAGGTAGCAAGCGATAAAAGTGAGCTTAAACGGTATTGCAATGATAGGAAACAAGGCCTAGGGTTCATACTTTCACTAGTGCAAGTTCTCTCAACAATAATAACATAGATAGATCATATAACAATCCCTGAACATGCAACAAAGAGTCACTCCAAAGCCACTAATAGCGGAGAACAAACGAAGAGATTATGGTAGGGTACGAAACCACCTCAAAGTTATTCTTTCGGATCAATCTATTCAAGAGTTCGTACTAGAATAACACCTTAAGACACAAATCAACCAAAACCCTAATGTCACCTAGATACTCCATTTTCACCTCAAGTATCCATGGGCATGATTACACGATATGCATCAGACAATCTCGGATTCATCTATTCCACCAACACAAAGTACTTCAAAGAGTGTCCCAAAGTTTCTACCGGAGAGTCAAGAACGTGTGCCAACCCTTATGCATAGGTTCATGGGTGGAACCCGCAAGTTGGTCACCAAAACATACATCAAGAGGCACATGATATCCCATTGTCACCACAGATATGCACGGCAAGACATACATCAAGTGTTCTCATAAAAGACTCAATCTGATAAGATAACTTCAAAGGGAAAACTCAATTCATCACAAGAGAGTAGAGGGGGATAAACATCATAAGATCCAACTACAATAGCAAAGCTCGGGATACATCAAGATCGTGCCATAGAGGGAACACGAGAGAGAACATGAGAGAGAGAGATCAAACACATAGCTACTCGTACATACCCTCAGCCTCGAGGGTGAACTACTCCCTCCTCATCATGGGTAGCGCCGGGATGATGAAGATGGCCACCGGTGAAGGATCCCCCCCTCCGGCAGGGTGCCAGGAAGGACTCCCGAGAGGTTTTTGGTGGCTACAAAGGCTTGCAGCGGCGGAACTCCCGATCTATCTTGATTTTTGATGTTTTTAGGGTACGAGGGACTATATAGGCGAAACAAGCCGGTCGGGGGGTGCTCGAGGGAACCACGAGACAGGGGGGCGCACCCCCCTATCTCCTAGGCTCCTCGAGGATCTTCTGACTTGATCTCCAAGCCTCCAGGATGATAATCTTCCAAAAAAACACGTTGCCGAAGGTTTAATTCCGTTTGGACTCCGTTTGATATTCCTTTTCTTCGAAATACTGAAACATGCAATAAAACAGCAATATGGGCTGGGCCTCCGGTTAATAGGTTAGTCCCAAAAGTAATATAAAAGTGTATAATAAAGCCCATAATCATTCAAAACACATAGTAATATAGCATGAATGCTTCATAAATTATAGATACGTTGGAGACGTATCAATAGCATTGATGACCCACAACTATATGGGGTCAATTGTAGCCTTTTCGATAAGTAAGACTGTCGAACCCAACAAGGAGCAGAAGGAAATGACAAGTGGTTTTCAGCAAGATAGTGTCTGCCAGTGCTAAAATTGTAAGTAGCAGAGTAGTTTGATAGCAAGATAATTTGTAACGAGCAAGTAACGGTAGTAGTAACAAAAATGCAGTAAGGTAGCCCAATCCTTTGAGGCAAATGACAGGCCAAACCGGTCTCTTATGATAAGCAAAGTGTTCTTGAGGGTACTCGGGAATTTCATCTAGTCACTTTCATCATGTTGGTTTAATTCGTGTTCGCTACTTTGATAATTTGGTATGTGGGTGGACCGGTTCTTAGGTGTTGTTCTTAGTTGAACAAACCTTCTACTTATGATTAACCCCCTCGCAAGCATCTGCAACTACAAGAAAAATATTAAGAATAAATTCTAACCATAGCATTAAACTTTTGAATCCAATCGGTCCCTTACGAAATAGCGCATAAACTAGGGTTTAAGCTTCTGTCACTCTCGCAACCCATCATCTAATAACTAGTCCATAATGCATTCCCTTAGGCCCAAATATGGTGAAGTGTCATGTAGTCGACGTTCACATGACACCACTAAGGGAATCACAACATACATATTATCAAAATATCGAACACATATCAAGTTCATATGATTACTTGCAACATGATTTCTCCCGTGACCTCAAGAACAAAAGTAACTACTCACAAATGATAAACATGCTCAAGATCAGAGGGGTATTAAATAGGATAATGGATATGAACATATAATCTTCCACCAAATAAACCATATAGTAATTAACTAGAAGATGTAATCAACACTACTAGTCACCCACAAACACCAATATATAATTCCGGTACAAAGACTGAACACAAGAGATGAACTAGGCTTTGAGATGAGATGGTGTTGTTGAAGATGTTGATGGAGATAGCCCTCCCCAAGATGGAAGAATTGTTGGTGATGATGATGGCGATAATTTCCCCTTCCGAAAGGGAAGTTCCCTCGGCGGAATCACTCTGCCGGAGGGCAAAAGTGCTCCTGCCCAGGTTCCCCCTCGAGACGGCAGTTCTTCATCCTGAAAGTCCTCCCCTGATTTTTTTCTAGGTCAAAATGACTTATGTACCAGATGAGGGGCACCGAAGGTGGGCCTGGATGAGCACAACCCACCAGGGCGCGCCTGGGGGGCAGGTGTGCCCTGGTGTCTTGTGCTCACCAGGGTGGCCCCCTCCGGTACTTATTTGCTCTAGTATTTCTTATTTATTTCATAAAAAATCCTCGTGAAGTTTCAGCTCATTTGGAGTCATTGTGTAGAATATGTAGTCTGACGTAGCTTTTCCAGGTCCAGATTTCCAACTGCCGGAATTCTCCCCCTTTGTGTGTACCTTGCATATTATGAGAGAAAAGGCATTTAGAATTACTCCAAAAGGCATTATTATGCAATAAAACAACATAAATAACAGTAGGTAAACATGATGAAAAATGGACGTATCAGCGCGCACTCGTCCATGGCGACGCGATGGGGCTGCTTTTTGTAGAGAAGAAGACGCAGGGAGGGCGGAGGAAGGAGAATTGTGCGGCCGTAAATCGATCCCATTGTACGGCTGCGTGTTGACCGGCCCAAATTTGGGCCGGCGCGCCGGTGCAGTGTTGCCCCATTCAAAATGGCACTACTTTTTTCGAATGGAGGTCTTTGCCCAGCCTTAAAATGAGACCTTAAGTTTTCCAACTACTACTAGTTCGGAATTGAAAAGACGAAAGTAAATGGGTCTGTCTAGAACTCAGTCGACTGTGACTTAACGAAGTCTCAGTCGAGTGATGTCATCGTAGTGTTTTTGCTGCAAGCGGCACGGCTAGATGCTACAATCGATGTTGAAAAATGTTGCGACAGTTTTGCAAGCAATGACGATTGATACTGCAACTGGTGTGACTAAAATGCTACAACCGGTGAGTCGTTGTGCTACAATTGACGAGGGACAACATGGTACAACCAACAAGACGGATGTTGCAACCATAGGAAAAAAGTTGCAAACGTAGGGACAAAATGTTGCATGGTCGACTAAGACTTGGTTAAATCTCAGTCTACTAATTTTTAGCCAGCCCGAAAGTAAATAATACAGGTTTGATACATAGGTAAGGACGGCAAAAGTGATGCAGTGCATGCCTGCATGGCTACCTCCTTGAGCTAGATGGGTCTAGGTATATGGGCGAGCCCCCCCCCCCCACCTTTGTGTTATCTCGTCACGATACCGATCGGAGTTGTTGACACATTCCGCAAAAGCTTGTTGGTGTTGCGGACGGTCCTTCGATGAGATCTCCCAAAAGCTTCCACAGCTGCAAGAATACAACATGTTTGTAAATGAGATCAGCTAGATGTTTGAACAAATGGCCCTTCATCAATGCTTTATTACGAGCAATCCATAAAAGGTTGCAAGGCAAACGGCCCTCCATCAATGCTTTATTACGCTCTTGTCCTGAACCCCGCTGGGTTTGATGAGCACCTCGATGCTTCTCTAATCACACTCCAGGCGAATGTCGCAATGATGCATTGAGAAAGAATGTGATCACTCCTCATCTTCGCCACACCACACACATTTAACATCTCCTAGGAATTCGCCTCCCCTCCACTTGTCATAAGAAGACCTTAGTTTTTGCCAGAATTCTAGCATTCCAAATACCCATCAACTCATATCATGGTGATATTTTCAAAAATAGGCCTGATGGCTCGAATTTTTATGAGACCACATCGGCACCCATGGAAACTCGAAGATCCTGTCAAATTTTGAATTTCCAAAGCTTTTTGATGGGTCTGATTTTTAGTCAGTTTGTCCAGAAATCCTGCACTTATCCATCTTTGATTCTAAATAATCATTTCTTCTTACTTTTTCTTCTAATTTGTTTTGAATTCGCTGTTTACAATGGGATTTAGAGTTCGAGCTCCAAAATGATGTCCTCTTTCTATTCATTATTTTGCTTTTAGTGATACACTCCATTTGTAAGATGGTGTAAAATTAGACTTTACACTTAATTAAGTCATACCAAATCCTTTTAACGAGTCAGTGAGTGAACCCAATAGCGAAATTGGCCACGCCCCTGCAGACAATTAAGTTAAGGAATGCTGGACAAAGCAAATGAGGAACTCAAATCATCAAAGAAAATAATTGACAAACTCGCAAAGCTTGCCACTTGGACGAAGTGGAATGGAAGGCATGCCAGCCTAATCCTTTCGAAGGTAATTTCTGACGTACATCCTCGTCAAAATTCCACACAGGACCAAACGTACTGCCCAAAACTAATTTATCTAGTAGCTTGTGCACCTTGCCCATCCCTGGACTAATGGTGCCCTGTTAACTAACATTCACTCGTCACATGGCTCTGCAACTGGTTGGCGCGGAGTGGCTCATTCCACGGGTGAGGGCCTGGAGGACAAAGAAACACAAGGAACAAGTTGAGTGTCGGAGTAATGTTGTGCAAATCCGTTTGACAATCGAATAGCCAGGGACGGCGCCCAGTAAAATTTCCTGAGCTCGTGCCGGTACATCCTCGATGTTCCAGCCATGATGAGATCATTCTTTCAAGATGGCAATTGGCCAACCAGCCAAGCAACCAACCCTCCCAACGTAGTACTACATGTTGGAAATATGAGCAATTTACTGAATGATTTTATTAGCAGAAATACTAGATAAAGCATGACTAGTATAGCAGTGATAAAACAAGTCATGCAATTTGACAAAGTGAAGGTAAATGACATCTGCATATATGAGCTAGAAATGATCATCTCTCGAGCAGACAGTAGATCAAGTTGCATATATGAGGTAGATCCTAAGATGTGTAGGGTAAACACTAGAAGAAAGAACTGTGGCAGGACCAGGACCTCTAACATGAAAAGAACACGTACTGGACAGCAGCCGGAGCAGAGGCACTGGAATTGGGGTCGGTGTCCTCCATGTCATCGAGGAGGTTGTCGATGTCGAGGAAGTAGTCGTCGTCGGGGAAGTACTCGTCGGAGTCTGGGGCATCCATGACGGAAAAGTCAGTAGTCGCGTAGAGCGCTCCCCAAAAACCTTAGCACCCTTATCCCGTACAGGACTTAAAAGGTGCGGTTTCGGAGGCCTACTGTCTCAACCTGCGGTGCACGCTGCAAACCGGGATGGGGAAGATCGTAGCAGCAGCGCAGTGCTCAGGAACCGGTGCGACAGGAGGAAGTAGTTCTGGTGCGTCTCTCTGAGAGGAGAGACCTCACTTTTATAGGCGCAAGAGAAGGAGGCGAGAGGCTGCACGTGGAGCTGAAGGGAATGCGGGAGACGAAACGAACAGGCAGCAGTCAAAGAGACGCGTCGTTCGGATTCAGTGTCCACTACAGAAAAAAATGTTGCAGCTTCCGAGTGACCTTTCGTATACCCGTAGTGCGTGGCAAAAATTTAGACATCAGCTCAGCTCATTCCCGCAACCCGCGGCGCGTCGTGACGAGGCATGGCGTGGCGACGCGGACGGCGGAGGAGGAGCGCGCGTGGATGTCCATCTTGTTCTCATGCTCATACAAGTGGGAAAGAACCTCCCTTATAAGGAGGTCCAACTCCCACTCAACTAGCAATGTGGGACTAAACTTTAGCAGTATCGATTGCCTTGCACAATTGGGCTAAGTGGGCCTCTAGGATTTATTTAGGAATTTCTGAAATAGTTATTGGGCTGTCCCAAAATAGACTAAATTCCAGCAATCCCCCACCAGATCCCAGAGGCACACAATATTTGCCTTTGGTTCCAAAACAATGTTTTATATACCGGTACTACAGTGGAGACTGTTAAGTTGAACTTCCACCTAGAACTCTATGCTACACTAGTAAGCAACTTGGACAGTGGACTGGGCCTTGAACTGCAAGTTTTCTACGAATCTAGCTTCACATAAAGCCTTGACCGATACGTGGCTACCGTGGGTCTTCCCCGCGGGTGGAGCTTATGCGTCATACTCCGAGACCTTTCATGAGTTTACTAGAAAGAACCCTACTCTCATAGATTGCGACGTTTAACAATCAGACTCATATAGGTGCGTTCTTCAAAAGATGTTCTGCAGGACAACATCTCTGCTTCAAAGAGCCACTTAGAACACATTAAGATATACATCAACCTGCCATGCATATTAGGAGAGTATTGCATCTTCATGGAGTGGTATTTTTAACAGTAAGGATACTCTCCTCCCAGTTGACCAACAGCTTGTCTTCCACATCTTATTCACGGGATTTCCGATCACAAAGAATAGGTTACCACTGTGAACAACTCATATTGTGGGTCCCATACCCATCTCCCTTGATGCATTATCTATCACATTACGTGATAGACCCTTAGTAAAAGGATCTGCCAGATTTTTAGACGTTTGGATATAATCCAATGCAATAACTCTGGAGTTTTTCATTTTTCTGACAGACTTTAACCTTCTCTGAACGTATCTTGATGACTTCATGTTATCCTTTGAGCTGCTCACTTTAGTGATCACAGTTTGATTGTCGCGGTTCATAAGGATACCCGGTATAGGTTTCTCAACAACGAGCAAGTCATTCAAGAGCCGACGAAGCCAATCTGCTTCGACCGTAGCTGTATCTAGTGCTGTGAGTTCTACTTCCATTGTTGACCTTGTTAAGATGGTCTGCTTGCAAGACTTCCAAGAAACAGCGCCACCTCCATGACTGAATACATATCCGCTCGTGGCCTTTATCTCATCAGCATCTGAGATCTAGTTTGAGTCACTATACCCTTCAAGCACCTTTGGGTGCCCAGCATAGTGAATTCCATAATTTGCAGTGCCTTTCAAATAACGCAATACTCTCTCTAGAGCTTTCCAATGCACATCTCCTGGTTTTGAGACAAACCGGCTCAGTTTTCTAAAAGCAAAAGAGATGTCAGGTCTTGTAGCACTGGCTAAGTACATAAGCGAGCCAATGATCTGTGAATATTTCAATTGGTCTCTAGCAATTCTCCGATTCTTTCGAAGCAACACACTAGCATCATATGGTGTTGGAGATGGCTTACAGCCACTGTAGCCAAAGCGATTCAAGATCTTTTCCACATAGTGGGATTGAAGCAATATAATCCCACCATCATCGTCTCTCAACAACTTGATGTTCAGAATGACATCAGCCACTCCTAAATCCTTCCTCTCAAAACAGCGAGATAGGAAATCCTTGACCTCCTTAATAACATTTGTTCCGAAAATCAGTATGTCATCAACATACAAGCAAAGCATAACTCCCTCGCCCCCACCATGGCGATAGTACACACATTTGTCAGCTTCGTTCACAACAAAGCCTGCAGCTGTTAAAGGTCTTTCGAACTTCTCATGCCACTGTTTGGGTACTTGCTTGAGTCCATACAAAAACTTCAGCAACTTGCACACTTTCCCTTCCTGGCCATCTATTACAAACCCATCTGGTTGTTCCATATAAATTTCCTCGTCCAACTCTCCATTTAGGAAAGCAGGCTTAACATCCATTTGATGAACGAGAAGACCATGTGAGGCACCTAGTGAAAGTAGAATTCGAATAGTGGTCAGTCGAGCCACAGGTGAGTAAGTATCAAAGAAGTCTTCACCTTCCTTTTGGGTATAACCCTTAGCCACGAGCCGAGCCTTGTACTTTTCGATAGTACCATCCGGCCTAAGCTTCTTGTTGAATACCCATTTGCATCCTATAGGTTTGCACCCATAAGGACGATCAGTTATCTCCCAAGTTTCATTCGTCAAGATGGAATCCATCTCGCTACGAACTGCTTCCTTCCAGTAGTCAGCATCTTCCTATGCATAGACCTCCAAAATAGAACTGGGAGTATCATCTATGAGATACACAAGAAAATCATCACCAAAGGAATTTGTTGTCCTCTATCTCTTTCTTCTAGTGGGAACTTCATTGTTCTCCTCCACAGGACTTTCAAAGTGTTCCATCGAAATGGCAGGTTCAGTAATTTTAACTGGTTCCTGATTCGATGAACTTGGCATCTCCTGATTAGATGAGGTAGTTGTATCCTTCATGGGAAAGATATCTTCAAAGAAAGTCGCATCATTCGACTCCATGATCGTACCGACATGCATGTCAGGTACCTCGGATCTTACAACCAAGAATCTATAGCCAATGCTATGAAAAGCATATCCCAGGAAAACACAATCCACAGTCTTTGGTCCAATCTTCCGCTTGTTTGGAATTGGTACATTGACTTTCGCCAAACAACCCCATGTTAGCAGATAAGAGAGTTTTAACCTTTTCTTCTCCCATTCCTCGAATGGAGTTATCTCTTTGTTCTTTGTGGGGACTTGATTTAGGACATGACATGCTGTCAATATCGCCTCCCCCCACCATGCCTTGGAGAGACCCGATGTGTCTAACATGGCGTTAACCAAATCAGTTAGAGTATGGTTCTTTCTTTCGGCCACCCCATTTGACTGAGGTGAGTAGGGAGGCGTCCTCTCATGGATTATACCATGTTCCGCACAAAAAAACATCAAATTCATTGGAAAAATACTCTCCACCACGGTCGGACCTAAGCCTCTTGATTTTTCGATCAAGTTGGTTTCCCACTTCAGCTTTATAGATCTTGAAAAAGTTCAAAGCCTCATCCTTAGATTTCAAAAGATGCACATGGAAGTATCTAGTGGAGTCGTCAATTAACGTCATGAAATATTTCTTTCCACCTTTGTCAAAACACCATTCATTTAACATCGATCTGAATGTATAAGTTCTAGTGGTACAAGATTTCTCGTCTCCGCAGTCACGTGAGATTTACGAAGTTGCTTAGCTTGCACACACACTTGACACTTAGATCCCTTGACAGTGGTGAAACTAGGGATTAAGTTCAACTTTGCTAGTCGCGACATGCAACCAAAGTTAACATGACAAAGACGTGAATGACACACATTTGATTCACTACTATTGCAAATATGATTAACAACTTTATTGCAAACGTCTGATAAGGATAAACGAATCAGGCCTCCTGACTCATAGCCTTTACCAACAAAGGTTCCATACTTAGATATTACAAATTTATTCGACTGAAAGACAAGCTTATAGCCATCTCTACACAGAAGAGATCCGCTAACAAGATTTTTATTGACAGAGGGGACATAATGCACGTTCTTCAGCCGCACGATCTTCCCCGAAGTAAACTTCAGATCGACCGTGCCAACACCACGAACAGAAGCACTTGAACCGTTGCCCATCAGCATGGTTGAACTCCCTGCGGTCTGATAGGACGAAAATATGGAAATATCACTGCATACATGCACATTAGCACCCGTGTCAATCAACCAATCAGGAAAATGACATACTGAAAGAATAGTGGGAAATATACCATACCCAGCATCCTTCGTTTCAATGTCCCCGATGACAACATTAGAGGTCTTGCCGCCTTTCCCAGGATGACGCTTGTCATAGCGATTAGGACAACTAGGAGCCCAATGATCAGGATCTCCACAAGCATGACAAGCACATTTCTTCTTGTCACTCTTCTTCTTGAAGTTCGTGTGTTGTACAGCCTTGTTCTTCCCATCAAACTTTGGTTTACCATCAAGCTTGCCCTTGTTCTTGAACTTGTGGGACTGGAAGTGTTTCTTCTGTACCAGATTGGCACTAGATCCTCCCTCAATACCTCGAGCATGTGTGTCCTTTGCTCTCGCCTTTTCTTCCACATCAAGAGTACCAATGAGATCTGGGACAGAAAACTCCTGTCTCTTATGCTTCAGTAAGGTAGCAAAGTTCCTCCACGAAGGAGGAAGCTTAGTGATGATACCCCCGGCAACAAACTTGTCCGGTAGGATACAATTGAAGTGCTCAAGTTCTCTAGCAAATGATTGTATCTCATGAGCTTGCTCAACCACGGGCGCTCTTTAGTCATCATGTAGTCATAGAATTGCTCCATGATGTACAGCTCAGTGCCACCATCCGAGACCCCAAACTTGGCCTCGAGTGCATCCCACATATCTTTTCCATTATCAATTGACGCATAAGCATCAACTATGTTCTCACCAAGAACACTCAAGAGAGCAGCCTTAAACAAAGTATCCATTTTCTGAAAAGCCTGTGCCTGTCACTACTAGGAAAAGGGCTATAGATTATATGGACACTAATGGCACACCAGACATTTGGTGCGTCATTAGTATATACTAATGGTGCACCATGTGTTGTTGCCCCATTAGTGTCCAAATACTAATGGCCCACCACATCCACAGTGTGCCACTAGTAAAAAAATCAATTTTTTTTCAAACTTTTTTTTTCGAAGTTAGTAATGGCGCACCGTGGATGTGGTGCACCATAACTAGTTAAAACTGGTAATGGTGCACCACACTCACGGTGCGCCATTACTAACAATTTTTATTTATTTATTTTATTTTATTTATATTTTTTCCAAAGTTAGTAATGGTGCACCGTGCGTGTGGTGCGCCATTACTAGTCCCATGGTGCGCCATTACTAATTTTGACCCAAAATTCCACCGAATGCACCCCCCTCCCCCCGGACCGCCTTTTCAGTTTAAAAAAAATAAAATAAAATGGTGGAAATGTCAAAAAAATAAAAGAAAATAAGTTTCCCATGTGATATGTGGTCTAGTTGTTGGGAAAAGTTGAAAATATGAATTTCGACTTTATTTGCAAAATCTCTCGAGAATTTGTAAAATGGGCATAACTTTTGCATACTAACTCAGATGAAAAAGTTTTTTATATGAAAAATCATCTACTCGAAAAGTTACATACAAATTTAACTGGGGGAACCCCGTTAAACATTTTCAAAATCCTCAAAAACCTAACAAAAAAAGTTACGGGACTTTTAAGATCTGGAGGCAAAAAAATTCAAAAAAATTCAAACTTACTAGTGGCGCACCGTTTGCTAGGTGCGCCACTAGTAACAGAAAAAAAATAGTTTCAAATTTTTGTCGGGAATTTTTTTTCAAAATATGATACGTAATATGAACGGAAGTTTGAAATAATTTTTCAAAATTTCATCACACTCATGAACAGGAACGAAGTCTTAAACATCAACAAGGTTTAATAGGATTGATATGCTAGATATATCAACAAGTGCATGTGAAGTGAGCTGGTGCTGGGGTTGGATAGAACTCTGAAGTTAAGTGTGCGTGGGCTGGAGTAGTGTGAGGATGGGTGACCTTTCGGGAAGTTTGACCTGAGATTAAGCCATAGTGACTCGAGATTAAGAAAAAAACGAAAAAAAAATAACATAAAATTTGAAAAAAACATTGAAAAAAAATAATTTTCTTTTTGAAAAAAATGTTACTAATGGCGCACTCCTATGTGGTGCGCCATTACTAAGTGAGATAGTAATGGCGCACCTCTAGGCATACTAATGGCGCACTACAGGTGCGCCATTAGTATCTGGTATACTAATGGCGCACCAGTGGTCCGCCATTAGTAAAAAATAATAGTGGTGTGCACTAATGGCGCACCAGTAGTGCGCCATTAGTAGGCAAAACTGGTGTGCCACTAGTAGGCCTTTTCCTAGTAGTGTGTTGAGCATCAAGTTCTTCAGGTCTACCAAGAGTGGCGTCATAGCAACTTATGGTTTGAAACCATAAGACTGCTCTCACGCGCCACCTCTTATAGTGGATACCCTCAAACATAAGAGGTCTCATGGAAGCAGCAAAACCATTCGAGGTAAATTGCCTATAATAAGGTTTTTGGATTGTTGGAAATATGAGCAATTTACCGAATGATTTTATTAACAGAAATACTAGATAAAGCATGACTAGTATAGCAGTGATACTCGAGATTAAGCCATAGTGACTCGAGATTAAGAAAAAAAACAAAAAAAATAAAATAAAATTTGAAAAAAAATTGAAAAAAAAATTGAATTTTCTTTTTGAAAAAAATGTTACTAATGCCGCACTCCTATGTGGTGCGCCATTACTAAGTGAGATAGTAATGGCGCACCTCTAGGCGTACTAATGGCGCACTACAGGTGCGTCATTAGTATCTGGTATACTAATGGCGCATCAGTGGTCCGCCATTAGTAAAAAATACTAGTGGTGTGGTACTAATGGCGCACCAGTAATGCGCCATTAGTAGGCAAAACTGGTGCGCCACTAGTAGGCCTTTTCCTAGTAATGTGTTGAGCATCAAGGTCTTGAGGTCTACCAAGAGTGACCTCATAGCAACTCATGGTTTGAAACCATAAGACTGCTCTCACGCGCCACCTCTTATAGTGGATACCCTCAAACATAGGAGGTCTCATGGAAGCAACAAAACCATTCGAGGTAAATTGCCTATAATAAGGTTTTTGGATTGTTGGAAATATGAGCAATTTACCGAATGATTTTATTAACAGAAATACTAGATAAAGCATGACTAGTATAGCAGTGATAAAACAAGTCATGCAATTTGACAAAGTGAAGGTAAATGACATCTCCATATATGAGCTAGAAACGATCATCTCTCGAGCAGACAGTAGATCAAGTTGCATATATGAGGTTGATCCTAACATGTGTAGGGTAAACACTAGAAGAAAGAACTGTGGCAGGACCAGGACCTCTAACAGGAAAAACAAGAACACGTACTGGACATCAGCCGGAGCAGAGGCACTTGACTTGGGGTCGGTGTCCTCCATATCGTCGAGGAGGTTGTCGATGTCGGGGAAGTAGTCGTCGGAGACCGGGGCGTCCCTGGCGGAAAAGTCAGTAGTCGCGCAGAGCGCTTCCCAAAAACCTTATCACCCTTCTCCCGTACAGGACTCAAAATGTGCGGTTTCGAAGGCCTACTGTCCCAACCTGCGATGCGCGCTGTAAGCCGGGATGGGGAAGATCGTAGCAGCAGCGCAGTGCTCAGGAACCGGTGACGAGAGGAGGAAGTAGTTCTGGTGCGTCTCTTTGAGAGGAGCGACCTCCCTTTTATAGGCGCAAGAGAAGGAGGTGAGAGGCTGCGCCGGGAGCTGAAGGGAACGCGGGAGACGAAACGGACAGGCAGCAGCCGAAGAGGCGCGCCGTTCTGATTCAGTGCCCACTACATAAAAAATGTTTCAGCTTTCGAGTGACCTTTCGTATACCCGTAGTGCGTGGTAAAAATTTAGACATCGGCTCATTCCCGCAACCCGCTGCACGTCGTGACTAGGCGGGCGGCGGAGGAGGAGCGCGCGTGGATGTCCCTCTTGTTCTCATGCTCATACAAGTGGGAAAGAACCTCCCTTATAAGGAGGTCCAACTCCCACTCAACTAGCAATGTGGGACTAAACTTTAATAGTATTCCTTGCCTTGCACAAATGGGCTAAGTAGGTCTCTAGGATTTATTTAGGAATTTCTGAAATAGTTATTGGGCTGTCTCAAAATAGACTAAATTCCAGCACTATATTCCATCTGCACCTCGACTTCACGGCCGGCGGCACTATTCTCTTCTTGGCAGAGATATGATCTACAATGAACCCCCCGTTGATAACTGGTGATCTGCTAGGAACCCCCGTTATGTCGCCAGCGACGGCCTTCGTTGCTGAAACTCTCTTTGATTTTGCACGGTTCATATACACGAACTGCCCCCATGCACGGACCATGTCACGCAGCTCGCCCCGTAGTGCTGCACGCAGCAGAGTTTTTGTTAATTATTACCGGCCGTGTCAAGTGGCAAATCCTATTTGACACCCGCAGGCGTCAAAAGGACGAGCTTTCGCTGAAGCAAGTCGCCACTTGGGCCGGCCCATGTTCGGATTTTCGTTCGCTGCTGTTTCCTTGTTTCTGGCGGGGTTTTTTTTCGTTTTTGTTCTATGGTTTTCTGCTTCCAGTTTTTTCACTGTTTTGGCCGGTTTTCAGTTGTTTTGTTCCAGTTTTTTATTTTTATGTTTTGATTCCTTTTTGTCCTTTCATTTTCCTTTTTTACGCTTCCTTTTTTATTTTTTGTTTCTGTTCTTCTTCTCATTATTGCGTATTTATATAAAAAGTTCACCGTGTGTTACAATTTTTTTCCAATGTATTAAGAAAATGCTCATCGCATCTTATGAAGTATTTTTCACCTTGCACTGTAAAAATGTTCATTGTGTATTACAAAAATGTTCATTGTATAATACCCCCTCCGTTCGGAATTACTTGTCGGAAATGGATGTATCTAGAACTAAAATACATCTAGATACATCCATTTTTACGACAAGTAATTCCGAATGGAGGGAGTATTAAATTGTTCAATGTATATTTTAGAAAATGTTCATTGTGTATTACAGAAAATGTTCAATGTATATTATTAAATTGTTCATGTATATTAGAAAATGTTCATTTATGTAGTAAAAAATGTTCATTGTATAATATTAAATTGTTCAACGTATATTAGGAAATGTTCATTGTGTATTTAAGTTTTGTTCATCATATATTAAAAAAATATTCAACACATACCCATAAAATGTCCATTTTAGTATTTTAATTTGTTCAGTATATTTTTACAAAAACGTTCTCGGTATTTTAAATTTTCTTCAACGTATATTACAAAAATGTTCAACATTTTTTAAAAGAATTTGCCGCTGTGTAGTCTACTTAAAGTATGGCGCTGGATTATACAGTTCGAGGTAGGTAGCTCGGTTGGTTAGCCCCGTTGGTTTCTAGCACGAGGTCGGCGGATCGATCCCACCCATGCGCTTCTTTTTTTCCGATTTTGCGCTCACAGCGAGATGATTGGACCGGCCCGTGTGCGCGTCGCTTCAGCGAAGTCGCAACGATCGGACGCACACGGGCGGCGTATAGGAGCTCCCGTGTCAAGTCGATCGTCGGCAAGGTGGTGCCCTGCACGGGCCTGCAGGAGCGAGTCACCGTATAAAAAGAAAAACAGGCCAAAACGTCCCGGGCCCCCGGTGGGCTGCGCGGAGCACAAATAACACCTTAATTGCTCCGCGAGCCGGCCGGCAGCGGATCCCTGCACAGGAGCACATCGTGCACAGTTCCGCGCGGTCAGATCGGCTCATGCCTTAAACCACGGCCACCTGCGCCACCGGCCCGCCGCCACGGTGACTGAACGCGAGCGCTAGACAGTAGCGCCCGCCGGCCGGCCACCTGCGCGGCACATCACACGTACGTAGGTGTAAGTGCATGGGTATTACTCTCTCCGTCAGAAAATACTTGTCATCAAAATGGATAAAAAAGGATGTATCTAAAATTAAAATACATTTAGGTACATTTTTTTATCCATTTCGATGACAAGTATTTCTGGACGGAGAGAGTACGTAGCAGTAGCCTACTGTTGCACCCGCGCGTGCGTCCGTCCCTGCTTGCTCGCTCGCTCACGCACGTACATCCTTCAAATATATGGCACCATGCATGGGGCTTGCGACACATAGATCACTGACTCCAGGCTCGAGCCAAAACCAGCACCGAAGATGATCCCATCCACCGCAACGACCCCAACCTCACACATTCACTGGTCCCTCCAGCTGCCAACCGGTGGCCACTCCAAGACCGACGATCCGAGGGATGTGATACATAAACGGCAGCATCCATCGATGCCAAGGAGATCTGAGATTTCCCTAAAATTGTCTTGGTAGAAGGCGAGCACCACACCACGACGACGTCTTTAAGAAGAAAGCGGCACCCGCTAGTGCCGTCTTCTCCTGCCTTGGCCAACAACCAAGAGTGGAGCTTTTACCCGAATTTGCCTCGCCTTCCACCCACCCAAGCCACTGTAGAAGATGATGAACCGTCTCAACCCTCCAACAGGAGAGCCCGCGGGGTAAATATTGATATTGTTGGAGAGAACCCTCGAAGGATTACATGATCGTATAGACAGTGCTGGAATTTTGTCTATTTTGGGCCTAGCCCAATAGGAGTTTCTGAAATTCCTAATAAATCGTAGAGGCCCACGCAGCCCATTCGTGCGAGGCAAGAGGTGGAACTAAAGTTTAGTCCCACATTGCTACTTTAGAAGGAGTTGGACCTCTTTATAAGGGAGGTTCTTTCCCCACTTGTATGAGGATCGGAACAAGAGGGACATCAACGTGCGGTCCTCCTTCACTGCCGCGCGCCGCGTCGCGGGTTGCGGGAATGAGCCAAGCTGATGTATAAATTTTTGCCACGCACGACGGGTATACGAAAGGTCATGCAGGAGCTGAAATGTTTTCTGTAGTGGACACTGAATCCGAACGGCGCGCCTCTTCGGCTGAAGTCCATTCGCTTCGTCTCCCTCTCTTTGTTTCACCTCCCGCCGCTACCGTCTCGCCTCCTTCTCTTGCACCTATAAAGGAGAGGTCGCTCCTCTCAGAGAGATGCACCAGAACTATTTCTTCCTCTCGCCACCGGTTCCTGAGCACTGTGGCTGCTACTACGATCTTCCTCATCCCTGCTTGCGGCGTGCATCGCAGGTCGGGACAGTAGGCCTTCGAAACCGCACCTCTTTGATTCCTGTATGGGAGAAGGGTGATAAGGTTTTTGGGGAGCGCTCTGCGTGACTACTGAACGGTTCATCACGGACACCGACGACCACTTCCCCAACGACGACTTCTTCCCCAACGTCGACAACCTCTTCGACGACATGGCTATCGAGGATGTCGACCCCAAGTCCAGTGCTTCTGCTCCTGCTGCTGTCCGTACGTGTTCGTGTTTTTCTTGTTAGAGGTCCTGCAACAGATCCTTGTTCTAGTGTTTGCCCTAGATATGTTAGGCTCTATTTCATATATGCAACTAGCTGTACTGTCTGCTCTAGATATGTTTGGTTACAATTCATATATGCAGATGCTATTTACCTTCTCTCTACCAGATTGCATGACTTGTTTTATCTCTGCTATATTTGTCATGCTTTATCTAGTATTTCTGTTAATAAAATCATTCAGTAAATTGCTCATTTTTTCAACAATCCAAACACCTTATTATAGGCAATTTACCCCGAGTGGTTTTACTCTGTTTAAGACTGCTCTTTTGAGTGTTCTTGGTGAGAACATAGTTGATGCTTATGCGTCAATTGATAATGGAAAAGATATATGGGACACACTCGACGCCAAGTTTGGGGTCTCGGATGGTGGCACTGAGCTGTACATCATTGAGCAATTCTATGATTACAGGATGACTGCAGAGCGCTCCATGGTTGAGCAAGCTCACGAGATACAGTCATTTGCTAGAGAACTTGAGAACTTCAATTGTACGGACAAGTTTATTGCCGGAGGTATCATCACTAAGCTTCCTCCCACGTGGAGGAACTTTGGTACCTTACTGAAGCATAAGAGGCAGGAGTTTTCGGTTCCGGATCTCATTGGTACTCTTGATGTGGAAGAAAAGGAGAGAGCAAAGGACAACCGTGCTCGAGGTATTGAGGGAGGTTCTAGTGCCAATCTGGTACAGAAGAAAAACTTCCAGCCCCACAAATTCAAGAACAAGGGCAAGTTTGATGGGAAGAACAAGGCTGTACAACACACCAACTTCAAGAAGAAGAATGACAAGAAGAACGGTGTTTGTCATGTGTGTGGACATCCTGATCATTGGGCTCCTAGTTGCCCTAATCGCGATGACAAACGTCATCTTGGGAAAAGCGGCAAGACCGCTAATGTTGTCATTGGAGACACTGACATGAAGAATGTTGGGTATGGTATATTTCCCACTATTCTTTCAGTATGTGATTCTCCTGATTGGTTAATTGACACGGGTGCTAATGTGCATGTATGCGGTGATATTTCCATGTTTTCGTCTTATCAGACCGCAGGGACTTCCACCGTGCTGATGGGCAACAGTTCAAGTGCTTCTGTTTGTGGTGTTGGCTTGGTCGATCTAAAGTTTACTTCGGGGAAGATCGTACGGCTGAAGAGCGTGCATTATGTCCCCTCCGTCAATAAAAATCTTGTTAGGGGATCTATTCTGTGTAGAGATGGCTACAAGCTTGTATTTGAGTCTAATAAATTTGTAATTTCCAAGTATGGAACCTTTGTTGGTAAAGGCTATGATTCAGGAGGCCTGTTTCGTTTATCCTTATCTTACATTTGCAATAAAGTTGTTAATCATGTTTGCAACAATAGTGAATCAAATGTGTGGCATTCACGTCTCTGTCATGTTAACTTTGGTTGCATGTCATGACTAGCGAAGTTAAACTTAATCCCTAGTTTCACCACTGTCAAGGGATCTAAGTGTCAAGTGTGTGTGCAAGCTAAACAACCTCGTAAATCTCATGTGACTGCGGAAACAAGAAATCTTGCACCACTAGAGCTCATACATTCAGATCTATGTCAAATGAATGGTGTTTTGACAAAATGTGGAAAGAAGTATTTTATGACATTAATTGATGACTCCACTAGATAATGTCATGTGTATCTTCTGAAATCTAAGGATGAGTTTGTGAACAATTTCAAGATCTCTAAAGCTGAAGCGGAAAACCAACTTGATCGAAAGATCAAGAGGCTTAGGTCCGATCGTGGTGGAGAGTATTTCTCAAATGAATTTGATTCCTTTTGTGCGGAACATGGTATAATTCATGAGAGGATGCATCCCTATTCACCTCAGTCAAATGGGGTGGCCAAAAGAAAGAACCGTACTCTAACTGATTTGGTTAATGCCATGTTAGACACATCGGGTCTCTCCAAGGCATGGTGGGGGGAGGCGATATTGACTGCAAGTCATTTCCTAAACCGAGTTCCCACAAAGAATAAAGAAATAACTCCATTCGAGGAATGGGAGAATAAAAGGTTAAAGCTAGCTTATCTACGAACCTGGGGTTGTTTGACGAAAGTTAATGTGCCAATTCCAAAGAAGCGCAAGCTCGGACCAAAGACTGTGGATTGTGTTTTCCTGGGATATGCTTTTCATAGCATTGGTTATAGATTCTTGGTTGTAAAATATGAGGTACCTGACATGCATGTCGGTACGATCATGGAGTCGAATGATGCGACTTTCTTTGAAGATATCTATCCCATGAAGGATATGGCTACCTCATCTAATCAGGAGATGTCTAGTTCATCGACTCAGGAACCAGTTACAATTACTGAACCTGCCATTTCGATGGAACACTTTAAAAATTCTATGGAGGAGAACAATGAAGTCCTACTAGGAGCAAGAGACAGAGGACTGCAAAGTCTTTTAGTGATTATTTTCTTGTGTATCTCATAGATGACACTCACAGTTCTATTTCAGAGGCCTATGCATATGAGGATGCTGACTACTCGAAGGTAGCGGTCCTTAGTGAGATGGATTCCATCTTGGCAAATGAAACTTGGAAGATAATTGATCGTCCTTATGGGTGCAAACCTATAGGATGCAAATGGGGTTTCAAGAAGAAGCTTAGGCCTAATGGTACTATTGACAAGTACAAGGCTCAGCTCGTGGCGAAGGGTTATACCCAAAAGGAAGGTGGAGACTTCTTTGATACTTACTCACCCGTGGCTCGACTGACCACTATTCGAGTACTAATTTCACTTGCTTCCTCACATGGTCTTCTCGTTCATCAAATGGATGTTAAGACTGCTTTCCTAAATGGAGAGCTAGAAGAGGAAATTTATGTGGAAGAACCAGATGGGTTTGTAGTAGATGGTCAGGAAGGAAAAGTGTGCAAGTTGCTGAATTCTTTGTATGGACTTAAGCAAGCACCCAAGCAGTGGCATAAGAAGTTTGAAAGAACTTTAATAGCCGCAGGCTTTGTTCTAAATGAAGCTGAGAAATGTGTGTACTATCACCATGGTGGGAGCGAGGGAGTTATCCTTTGCTTGTATATTGATGACATACTGATTTTCAGAAAAAATATGAAGGTTATTAAGGAGGTCAAGGATTTCCTATCTCGTTGCTTTGAGATGAAGGACTTAGGAGTGGCTGATGTCATTCTAAACATCAAGTTGTTGAGAGACGATGATGGTGGGATTACATTGCTTCAATCTCACTATGTGGAAAAGATCTTGAGTCACTTTGGCTACAGTGACTGCAAACCCTCTCCAACACCATATAATGCTAGTGTGTTGCTTCAAAAGAATCGAAGAATTGTTAGAGACCAATTGAAATATTCTTAGATTATTGGCTCGCTTATGTATTTAACTAGTGCTACAAGACCTGACATCTCTTTTGTTGTTAGCAAACTGAGCCGGTTTGTCTCAAAACCAGGAGATGTGCATTGGAAAGCTCTAGAGAGAGTATTGCGTTATTTGAAAGGCACTGCAAATTATGGAATTCACTACACTAGGCACCCAAAGGTGCTTGAAGGGTATAGTGACTCAAACGGGATCTTTGATGCTGATGAGATAAAGGACACAAGCGGATATGTATTCACTCATGGAGGTGGTGTTGTTTCTTGGAAGTCTTGCAAATAGACCATCTTAACAAGGTCAACAATGGAAGCAGAACTCACAACACTAGATACAGCTACAGTTAAAGTAGATGGGCTTCGTCGGCTCTTAAATGACTTACCGGTTGTTGAGAAACCTTTACCGGGTATCCTTATGAGCTACGATAATCAAATTGTGATCACGAAAGTGGGTAGCTCAAAGGATAACATGAAGTCATCAAGACACATTCAGAGAAGGTTGAAGTCTGTCAGAAAAATGAGAAACTCCAAAGTTATTGCATTGAATTATATACAAACGTCTTAAAATCTGGCAGATCCTTTTTGTAAGTGCATCTAGTGCAACCCCTAGTTGGTTTTGGAGTATTGACGACAAAGTTGGTTGAGGGACTAATGTGTTTGTGAGAATTGCAGGATAACGCAGGTAGTGTCCCTCATTGATTTGGTTTACCTACCGGAGATGACCCCTAAAAATGTTTGAAGACATTAAAGACAATGGTGGTGTGTGAAGAGGTTCACATTGAAGACTATGACATGAGAAGACATTGAGTGAAGACTATGGAGCGCGAAGACTGAGTTGTTTCGTTATTTCCTTTTCTTCTGTGTTGAGTCATAGGAACCACCGTACTGTTAAGTGGGGTCCAAGTGAACTAAGTCAGAGTGACTGACGTGATGCTCAACCCAAATCATATGTCTTCGAGCAAAGACAATGAGAGCAAATCTTATCCAGAGCTGGATGAGTCAGCTTTGCTTGTAGCCCAAGTAAAGTTGTCGTGTGTGTTTGAAATCTGACCGTTGGAACACGTGTCAGTTCCTTAGTGACCCAGGGTCATTTCGGACATATCAGGTCGGGTTGCCTTGTGGCTATAAATAGCCCACCCCCTACACCATAAATTGGTGGCTGCTCAGAGTTAGTTTACGGCTTTTGTCGTTTTGAGAGCAACCCACCTCGAATCCTTTGAGAGAGAAATCCTTGCGAGGACAAAGCCCAAACACCCAGAGCCAAAGAGTGTTAGGCATCACTGATGTCTTTCTGTCTGTGTGACCTGAAGACTTATTACACTTGAGGACTGTGTATCCTCCAGCCGGTTAGGCGTCGCGTTCTGAGCATCCAAGAGTAATTTTGGATTGCCAGGTGAACGAAGTCTGTGAAGGTTCAGAAGTCTACCTTGAAGACTTACCAGAGGATTGGGCGAGGACTGGGTGTCCTTAGCTCAAGGGGAATAAGGTGAAGACACGGTCTTCTGAGTTGAATCTCAGCCTCCCTAACCAGATGTACAGTTGTCACAGCAACTGGAACTGGTCCAACAAATCATGTGTCTTCAACAAGTGACTGGTTCTATCCCTTCCCTCCTTTACTTTGAGTTTGTCTTCGTGAAGTCATTGCTTATCTGCCTTATCTGTTTGACTTCAATGTTTGACTATGATTGTTGATTGGCTTCATACTATCTTCCATCCTGATCCTTACTACCTAGCTGCTATTAGTCTTCGTACGTTAACACTATTGCATACTTGACTATGGCTTGCTCGTTGTAGTTTATCTTCCGCTGCATACCAATTAGGTCATTTCTATTGTTTGTCTTCGAAACTTCCACATTTTGAAAACTTTGATAAAAATCGCCTATTCACCCCCCCCCCTCTAGTCGATAACTAGCACTTTCAATTGGTATCAGAGCAAGGTACTCCCTTGTTCTGTGTGATTTGGTTTAACCACCTGGAGTTTAGCTATGTCAACTGCAGGGATAATCAAAGTCTCCGCTGCCTGCCCTGTGTTCGATCGAACTGAATATCCCTACTGGAAGAATAAGATGCGCATGCATCTTGAAGCTATTGATGTCGACCTCTGGTATGTCGTCAAGAACGGCGTTCCAAAAACTGGTGAAGGTGTCACCCCTGCTGATGTCAAGAAGTTCATTCAACTGGACTCGACTGCAAAGAACATCATCTGTGGTCATCTGACCAAAGGATAGTATGGTAGTGTGAGTGCTCTGGAAACGTCAAAGCTAGTCTGGGACTGGCTATCCAAGGTCAACGAAGGCGTCTCTACACAGAGAGACTAGAGGATCAGTGTTCTTCGCAATCTCTTCAACCGCTTCAAGATAAACGACAATGAAAATGTCCAGCTCACGTTTGATCGCCTCACCGACATCACAAATGAGCTACAGGCTCTCGGCGCCACTGAGATCACCAAGCATGAAATTGTCAAGACGCTGCTGAGATCTCTTGACATCTCTTTTGACACCCTTGCCCTCATGATACAAGAACGTCCTGACTTCAAGACTCTCGATCTGTCTGATATACTTGAGAGGCTCAACACACATGAGTTCCAGCTTTCTGAGAAAAGAGATATCTATGGCCCCAACTATGGCCGAACTCGTGCTTTGAAGGCAAAAGTTGTTTCCTCATCTGAAGAAGAAGAATCTGACTGCGGTTCTGATGATCCTGAGGACATTGGAAGGGAACTTGCTATGCTTGTGAAGAAGTTCCAGAAATTCACCAAGAAGAAGGGATTCAGAAAGTCTTCACGATCCAGTTCAAGAAATGATGAAGCTTCCACTCAAGACAACAAGAAGAGAACCTGCCACAAGTGCAAGAAACCTGGTCACTACATATCTGAGTGTCCACAGTGGGAGAATGAGAAGAAGAAGAAGAAGAAGAGCAAGGAATATGATTCTGATAACAAGAAGAAGAAGAAATCCTCAAAATCTTCCTCGAAGTATTCTTCCAAGTCTTCATCACATAAGAAGAGCTCATCTGGCAAGGCACGCGCTTTTGTTGGCAAGGAAATGGATTCAGAGGAGGAGTCTGCTTCTGAGGAGGCAGAGGTGGAATCTGAAGCTGAATCCGACTCTGGCGTTGCAAGTCTAGCTCTAGCCACAGCCTACGTTGCCAAGTCCATCTTCAACAATGAAGACAATGACTCCCACACCAACGCTGATGATGACAAGGATGATCCTGCTCCCACCTACTGCTTCATGGCACGCGGTGCCAAGGTAAAATCACGCGATGCTTACTTTCAAACATCAAGTGAAGATGACTCTGATTGCGAATCTAAACCCAGCTACAAAACACTTGCTAAAATTGCTACTGAACAACAAAGGGCTATCGAACATACTCAAAAACTGTTAGACAAAAGCGATGACCTGTTGGACGCGGAAATGACATGTTCACAGTCCTTAGTAGAAGACATAAAAAATCTTCATGCTAAGTATCAAGAACTTGAAAGTCTTCATGAGACGCTCTCAACCACTTATGAAAAGCTCTCCTATGATTATCTTCAAAGGAAGCAAGAGCTTGAGAAATTGAAAGCGACTCATGAAGATCTTCAAAAAGAGAATGAGTCATTTCACGCTCAACAGATCAGTCCCGCTCAGGATGGATTTGAACCACCATGCTTAAAATGCATTGAGCGTGATAACGCTGCCTCTGTTGCTGAATGTTCCACTGCTGCTACTGTTGCTCTGTCTTCAACTACTGATGTGGTAACTAACCCCTCTGCTGAGGATACCACTACTATTGCTGATGAAAATGCTAGGTTGAAGACATTGCTTGAAACAGGGATGTACAAAAGTCTGAAAGGGCATCAGACACTTTGTGATGTCCTCAAAAAGCAGATTCTGAACCGAAACCCTAGGAAAGAGGGTGTTGGGTTCGAGAGGAAAATGAATGCTGATGGTTCCTACTGGAAGCCTGAGCAGTATCCCAAAACCACATGGGTTGCTGCAAAGGAACCTTTAGTGGATCCATCCACTTTATCTGGTTTTACCTGTGCTAATCCTATTATCATTGATGAATCCTTTGATGCAAACTATAAACTGTTCAAAAATCAGAATGGTGAAGTGTTTGCCAGGTATATTGGTACTAACTGCAGGAATGGACCCCCAATGAAGAAGATCTGGGTTCCCAAAAGCTGTCTTGAAAATCTTCCTGTGAATGTCATCATGACACCACCAGGGAAGAAGACAAACCCCAGACCAAAGGCATCATATGGTCCAACGGCTTCCTATGAATACAGGACTCACTTGAGTCACCCTAACGCCAATGTTTTGCAGGGAAATCGTGCTCAAACTTATGAATATGAACGTGTGTCCTCAAACCGCCATGTTCATAGGACTAAGAACTTTTTTGCTTATTCATATGAGTATCATTCATCTCCTGCAAGGCTATTTTCTAGGGCTTCAAAGCCGAAATTCTCAGATGCTTCACTTAGACTCATTGCTTCTAAGCCACCCCTGAAGATGTGGGTGGTGAAGAAGAACTAACTCTCTTTTGCAGAACATGGTCTCCAGCCAGCAATCAAAGGCGTCTGATATAATTGCTGGGGACCTAAAACACAAAGGGACGCATGATAAAATGACTTACTATGTATTCCACATATGAATTGCTTACCTGTCACACTGTGTGCTAACTTTCATCTATGATGTGATAATCCAAGTGTGCATCAAATGCTTATGCTTCACAACATACCTTGTGAAGCCTATCCTCCTAACTGCACTATAGGGTATGACACCTCGTGCTTCAGAATGGATTATGGACAGCGGATGCACTAATCATATGACTGGTGATCGAAATCTTCTCATGGACTCAACCTTACGTCCATCCGACAAGAGTCAAATCACATTTGCTGACACTGGTAAAGGCAAGGTATTGGGTCTAGGTAGAGTTGCAATCTCAAAGGATCAACACATGGATAAAGTGATGCTTGTTGAATCCCTTGGATTCAACTTAATGTCTGTCTCAATGCTTTGTGACTTAAACTTGATTGTGATATTTGGAAAATATCGTTGCCTTGTACTAATGGAATCTGACAAGTCTCTAGTCTTTGAAGGGTATAGGAAAGGTGATCTATACATGGTAGATTTCTCAGCAGGTCCACAGCTTGTCGTATGTCTTCTTGCAAAAGCTTCAGAATGCTGGCTCTGGCATCGAAGGCTGGGGCATGCTGGCATGAGGAACTTACACACTCTCATCAAGAAGAAGCATGTCATAGGCATCAAAGGTGTCAAGTTCAAGAAAGATCATTTGTGTGGTGCCTGCGAAGCTGGAAAGATGACGAGGGCCAAGCACCCCTCGAAGACTATCATGACAACATCTCAACCCTTCGAGCTGTTGCACATGGACTTATTTGGTCCTACTTACTACTCCACCCTCACAACAACGGCGTGTCTCTATGGCTTCGTTATTGTTGATGACTACTCAAGATACACATGGGTGCACATAATTCTCTACAAGACTGAAGTACAAGATGATTTCAGACGATTCGCCAATTGAGCAATGAACAATTATGGCATCAAGATCAAGCATATCAGAAGTGATAACGGCACTGAATTCAAGAACACCGGGCTTGATCTTTATATGGATACAATGGGAATCACTCATGAATTTTCTGCTCCATACACACCTCAGCAAAATGGCATTGTTGAGCGCAAGAACAGAACCCTCATTGAGATGGCTCAAACAATGCTCGACGAGTACAAGACACCAATAAAATACTGGCCTGAAGCTATTGATACAGCTTGTCACATCATCAACCGTGTCTACATCCATAAGCTTCTGGGCAAAACATCCTATGAGCTCCTTACTGGCAAGAAGCCAAATGCCAGTTACTTCAGAGTCTTTGGTGCTAGGTGCTGGATCAAGGATCCCCATCACAAGTGGAAATTTGAACCCAAAGCTCACGAAGGCTTCATGCTCGGCTATGGAAAGGATTCGCACTCTTACAAAGTCTTCAACCTCTTCCACTACAAAATCGTTGAAACTATGGACGTGTGATTTTATGAAACCAATGGTTCACAACGAGAACTCCTTCCAAGCACACTGTATGAAGCTCCTTCCAGTGAATCTATCAAGCTGATGGGAACTGGTGAAATCATGCCCTCTGAAGCACAGCCTAAAGAGGAACTTATCATTTCTGCACCAAACAAACCTGAAGATAATGCTCAGACCGAAGACAATCCTTCCAATGATGGCAATGATCAGCATGAGCAAGGTCTTCGTCTAGTTCATCCTCGTGTTGCAAATGAAGTACAAATTGAGAAGATAATTGATAGCATCAACGCACCTGGTCCGCTTACTCGCTCAAGAGCAACACAGTTAGCAAATTTCTGTGGGCATTTTTCATTTGTATCAATATCTGAACCCAAGAAAGTTGCTGAAGCCTTTATGGAACCTGAATGGATTCAAGCTATGCAAGAAGAACTTCAACAGTTCAAGCTGAATAATGTTTGGGAACTTGTCAAGCGCCCTGAGCCTCGCAAGCATAACATTATTGGCACTAAATGGATATATCGGAACAAGCAAGATGAGCATGGTCAAGTCATTAGAAACAAAGCACGTCTAGTGGCACAAGGATATACTCAAGTTGAAGGAATTGACTTCGATGAAACATTTGCTCCTGTGGCTAGGCTTGAAGCTATTCGCATACTGCTAGCCTATGCTAATCACCACAACATCTTGCTATATCAAATGGATGTGAAAAGTGCTTTCCTCAATGGCAAGATTGAAGAAGAAGTGTATGTTGCTCAACCACCTGGCTTTGAAGATCCAAAACATCCTGATATGGTGTACAAACTAAACAAAGCACTGTATGGCCTCAAACAAGCTCCTCGCGCCTGGTATGATACAATCAAAGACTTCCCGAAGAGCAAAGGCTTCAAACCAGGATCCCTAGATCCCACACTCTTCATGAAGACATATGATGGTGAACTGTTTGTGTGCCAAATATATGTGGATGACATAATCTTTGGCTGCACCAACCAAAAGTACAGTGATGAGTTTGGATACATGATGCAAGAGCAATATCAAATGTCCATGATGGGTGACATGAAGTTCTTTCTTGGTCTTCAAATTCGTCAGCAAAGGAATGGCATCTTCATATCTCAAGCAAAATATCTCAAAGACTACCTGAAGAAGTTCGGCATGCAAGATTGCAAAGGTTACACGACGCCAATGCCAGCCAAACATCATCTTGGTCCCGACGACAATGGTAAAGAGTTCGATCAAAAGGTATACCGCTCCATGATTGGTTCTTTACTTTACCTATGTGCATCTAGGCCAGATATTATGCTTAGTGTTTGCATGTGTGCTCGATTCCAAGCGGCACCAAAGGAATCGCATCACTTAGCTGTGAAGTGAATTCTTAGATATTTGGCTTACACCCCAACACTCGGATTATGGTATCCAAAGGGCTCAAGATTTGATCTGGTTGGATTCTCGGATGCTGATTATGTTGGTGACAAGGTGGATCACAAGTCAACATCAGGAACATGTCACTTTCTGGGACGATCACTTGTCTGTTGGTCTTCAAAGAAGCAAAACTGTGTATCACTCTCAACTGCTGAATCTGAATACATTGCAGCTGGATCTTGTTGTGCTCAGCTTCTGTGGATGAAGCAAACTCTCAAGGACTATGGCATCAATCTGAAGCAAGTCCCTCTCTTCTGCGACAATGAAAGCGCCATCAAGATCGCCAACAATCCTGTCCAGCACTCGAAGACAAAGCACATTGAAATTCGTCATCATTTTCTCAGAGATCATGTCATGAAGAGAGATATTGACATTATTCACGTCAACACTGAAGAGCAACTGGCAGATATCTTCACAAAGCCCTTGGATGAGAAAAAGTTTTGCAAGTTACGGTGTGAGCTAAATATCTTGGAATCCTCAAATGTCCTGTGATCAGGCACACATCCTAACACTTATGCATGTTGATGACTTAGATGTGCAACACATGAAGTAAAGTATATCTTCAATCAATGAAGACTTACATTCTAAGTGTGAATACATTAACATGGAATTTGACTTCGGAGCGCCACGATAATTGTGCACCGTGTCTGGGTCTAATACTTCCTATACGGTGGGTAACGCCACCACCAAAATTCCTTGGTTTGAAGTGTTTCACTCATGGCGTTATTGTTGAATATCTTCGCATATTGATTTGTCTTCAACTTTCAACTTATCTTCATGATTTACTTCACTATGCTGAGTTGATTGCTTTCTCATATATATATATATATATATATATATATTATATATATATATATATATATATATATATGCATGCTAGTATTCTGTCCTCTACAGCATTCACTTATAGCTATGTCTTCACTGTTGAATCTTTTGAACTAAGTGAATGTGATCGGACCCTAATCTCTCTATGCTTACTATCTCAAACTCTATCTGTCCAAATCATATGCATTCTGTTGAAACTGTCGAATGTCTTCTCTGCATCCTTGTCAGCAGAAGACACAGAGACAACCATCAAGTCCTATTTAAATGATTCATCTTTATTGTCGATATCCGGAGAAGCCGGAACAACCATCCGACAAACTTGGCGGGCGTGGGAACGTGGGACAACTCTGAGTATGTTGCATGCTTGCCACGTGTCCCACGGATGTGAATAGACAGGGGCACCTGCGTAATTGCGCTGTGCCGCACACCTACTTATAAATACGTGTCCCCTGCGGTCAAGAAAACCTTCTTCCACGTCTCCACCTCGTCAAAACCCTAGCGCCACCGCTAGCTCTCGACGACGCCCGCGACGAAGCGCTTAGCTGCCGCGACTTCTCCGACGCCGTCCTCACGCCGGCCGCGGGCATCGTCCTCTCCGCCACCGCCGTAGGTGTCCTCCGTCACCAAGTTAGGGCACGGTGGACTGAACTGCTCGTCTCCAAATTCTTCCCATCTAGCAGTTCTTTGTGTGGTAAATATAACTCTATTTTTACCAGCTTTTTGATCCTCAATGATTCATCCAATTTACCAAAATTGGTTTCTGTCTATACAAAGTTAGATCTATTCTGTCTGCATCTCATACTGCCTAGTATATTCACTTAAGCTTCACATCTAGTTAGATTCCTCACTTATACTTATTCACGGATTCGTACAAATCTGGAACCGACTCTCAACATATAAGTGAATGTCTTCGCAACATGAGGTCAATCTCTTCAAACTGATTTATCTTCAAAATCTTCTAAGAATGCATATGACCTCTTCCCCTTCCCTCGCATCTCTAATGCTATCTCAGGTACATGTCCGTGGGAGAATCCCTAGGTTCTCATAGTCTGCATTCGTTTGCAGAATTCTTACAGCAACACATTGATTCTCCTGAAGCCAGTTCCTGTCTGACCAGCAAGCGAAAGCCTTTGAAGCCTTTGAACATATTGAAACCGTTCAGTTTGAAGTTCATGGCTACAGAGAAATCTGTCAGGAAGGGTGGCAGACAGCGTCATGGGGGAACTTCAAAGGATCTGCCTGATGATCTTGCAGAAATCTACAAAACAGATCCTGAAGAGGATTACAATCAGCGCAAGACTCGAATCCAATGGATTCGACGCTATTGGGCTGAACGGTGGTTCAAGTACAAGTTCGTGACCCAGGAGTACGCAGAGAAGAATGCTATCAAGAGCCCTTGGGGTGATATTCTCTATCGAGGCCTCCCCCCCAAGAACAAAGCTGAAGCCAATGCGCAAGAATTCTATCCTTGCATGGTCCGTGGACCACAGCCTGAAGAAGCCGACCCATCATCATTGCTCTGGTGTCGTGACGACAATCTCTTCAAGCGCAACTTCCAGTTTGCTAAGGCTTCGGCAAAGGAAAACAAGAAGTCATGGGGATTAGACTTCAATCCTGGTCCCTCTGCTCCCCGTGATGATGGCACACGTGAAGCTGAAGAAAATAGAATTGGACCCTTTGCAAACCTTGATGGCCTCATCTCCTACATCTTGGTACAAGGTGCCAAAGTGGATCATTCTGATAATGATGTTGATTCTGATGAAGCCCTTTCTCCTCCTCCAAGGCCGCAGAAGCCAAAGAATATTAAGGCTTCATCATCAGCTGCTCCTCCAAAAGCTTCTTGTGTGAAGCCACTGGCCATTGCACCTCCTGAAGACAGTGTGCAATCTGAAGATCTTTCACGCATCTCCAAGAAGACAGAGAAGAAAAAGAAAATCATCAAGAGTATTGATCAGGCATTGACTCCTGCTGCTATTCTGCGTGAAGAGCACATTGATCTGTCCAGCGATGATGATCTTGCAGATGATGCTCTTGAGCAACTGATCAAGAGCAAGGAAGAAGCAGAGATCTTCAACAACTTGCCTCTCTTTGATGTGGTAGTCATTCATAACTTCATTGATGAGTGGTTTGACACACCAAATCTCAGCTTTGATGATATGTAACTTCCAATTGGCCTCAGCGTTGCCTTCAATGGTGCCATTGCTTCTGAGCTAGCTATTGCTCAGCGCATCGTTGAGCTGGAAAAAAATTGACTATGAAAAGGCTCAGTTCAAGAAGCATGTGGCAAAGCTCAGCGTGCAAGATGTCAAGAACTTAAAGATCATGCTGCACGAGCTCAAAGAAGCCTTTCACAAGAAGCGTGAAGAAGCTCGAGGCTCCAGAGAGTGTATGAAGAGTCTGGCTGACAAGTGTGTGGTTGCCTACAATGAGGCTGAGAAGCGCAAGTCTCTTGGTCGTCCTGGCATCAACCCCAGGATGGCTGCAAAGAAGAAGAAATCAACTGTCCAATCTGCACCTTCAAGGCCAGATGAACCTCGCATTGTCTTCCCAAGCAGCATGACTGGTTCGAAGCCAAAAGTCACGTCAACTGCTTCAGAACAGAAGAAGACGAGGGCTGCAGAGGCTGAAGCTAGAAAAAGGAAAACCTCCGAAGCCTCTGAAGCTGCTCCCTCCAAGAAGAAGAGCAAGATCAAGAAGAGTCGGGCTGCTCCCACAGAGCCCCTTGTTGTTGAACCCATCTCAGTGGTTCGTCCTGCATATGCATCCCAAGAACTTCGCATGACTGTTCATGAGCCTGCTTCCACAGAGGCTCCGGAAGCTGAAGATGTTCCAGCAGCTGAACCTACCGCTGCTGAAGACATTGGTCAAGTAGACAATGTTGAAGATGATGAAGTTCTTCCTCAAATTGAATACAATGTGGTATCATCACCTGTTCGTACGAACAGCGAAATCATCAGCATTGGTCATCCTCTGACGCCAATTGCTCAGGATGCTTCATGGGCTGATCACCCGCAACACCAAGACTCCCCCAGTACTCCCCAACAACAACAAGCCACACCATTCGTGCAAGTTGAAGAGGATGAGGACCTGCCCACTCCATCTCCAAAAGCGTCGCCTGTACTACAAAGGCTTCGCAAAGGACCAAGGCCTCAAGTCCCTCTTCCGAGTGTTCCAGAAGGAGAAGTGCATCATCAACCTGTTACACGTCAAGTGTTTTCAGAAGCCACTCCTGCTGTGAATGTCTCCGTGTCTGAAGCACCAGCTGCTGAAGACAATCCGGCTGCATAAGCTGATGAAGAACGTCAAGAAGAATGAGTCCCTACTCCCCCCATTCCTGAAGAAACTGTTCATGAAGTGAACGTGTCTTTGCCTGACCCTCCAGCTCAGCAAGTGGAGGTTGAAAACCTTGAGGCTGCCACCACCAACACCAATGAAGCCGATGACATAGTCATGGCTGAAGCTAATGTGGAGCCTGTCACTACTGAAAATGCTCCTGAAGCTTCTGATGTGCAGCCCGAAGCCACTGTTGCTGCCACTGCTCCTGTTCCGCCACCAAGGACCTATACAATTGAGCAAGCATACAACCATGGCGAGCTAGTCACCGTAAGATGGCCCGTTCTGGCCCCTCCGCCTACTGTCTCTGGTCCTCAATTTGACTATCACATTGAGCATAGGCCTCAGGTCCAGAAGTCAAAGCCAAGACTGGCAAGGTTTCCCGGTACTGCCACATCTGTCGGGTCTTTCGATGCAAATGGCTTCAAGAGCCACAACACATTCTTTGACAGCTCAAAGAACCCCTACACGAAGCCAAGAATATCATCAGATCGGTTCTGGAGTCATCAGCAGTGAAGCTATTACTCCTGTGTTCTGTATGATCAGGGGCGCATCTTCCCTCATATGCACCTCGACACTGAAGCCATTGCTGGACTGCCATGCTTAGAAGAAGCACTTGATTGTTTTCGTGATGCTGGTCTGCTCAGCTTTGTCACAGACAAAGAAACATTGGAATGAAGAGCTATTGCTTCAATTCTATGCTACCCTCCACATTCGCGGCTACAACAGAGATATCAAGAACTGGGTTCTCGAGTGGATGACAGGAAATGTTCATCATGAAGCCAAAGCTCTTGACATCATTGAGCTTACAGGCCTATCCACTCCCGGAGATCTATATGAACCTGGTTGTCAAAAACACCGCAATACACTGGAGAGCATCTTCCATAAGCCTGAACCCAATATGAGCCAGATGCTGAGCATGATGAAGCCTTTGCCACGTGATGCTGAATATCCAAAGGAGTTCTTTGTTGATGACCTTGAGTATCTGCCTCGCACCATATATCACATCATTAGGCGAACTCTATGGCCTATCAAAGGACATTCATCAGCTGCAAAACTTGAAGGAGCCATGAAGACATTGGTCTTTTACATCCTCAATGGCATCAACTTCAATGCACATGATTTCTTCATCAGGCAACTGGCTGCATTTGGATCTGACCTTTTCGGACTGAAGTTCTATGCTCCATGGGTCATGAAGCAACACTCTGCTGTCAACTATCAACCGTCTGCTCGCAATCATGTGATCTTCCTACCAGAGGTTGATATGTCAGTTGAAGCCATATACCCAGAACCTGCCAAGAAGCCTCTTTGTCTTCAGAATGTTGAACATCAAAGCTTCGCTCAGCCTATGGAAGGAGTCCAAGCTGTCGCGCGTGTCTATCCGATGGCTGGGAATACTCGTCTGCCTCATCGTGCACCACTTGAAGCTACTGAGAGCACAATTGCTCAAAGGCCTCGGAAGCGCTCTCGGGTCCTCAATGACCGAGAATTTCTTGTGGCCCTACATCAAAAGCAAGATAAGCATCATTTTTGGCTGAAGTGTCAGATGCAAAGCCTCTTGGTGGATGTAAATCGCATTCGAAATCTTGCCACCAAGAATGCTTTTGTCACTCATGAAACTTGTCGGCGTTCATGGAAGAGTTTGACCCTACTCAGTGCTGAAGCTGATCTTCAAGACAATGACTTCACTGAAAGATTCAAGTTTGACTCCACTCCTCCATGGAATGTTGTCCTACGAAGAACTCCATCTCTTGAAGACTCTGACTATTCTTCCTCCGCGGCAACTGTCAATGCCACTGTGATCGATGATGAAGACGATGCTACTTCACCACCCCCTACTTCTGCATGCATCGACACTGCACCGAGTTCGTCTGCACCGCCAAACGACAACGACAATCCTTCTGCTTCAACTACTCCTCATGAGGATGAGTAGATGCTCTATGTCTTCAAACCTTTTTGGTCATTACTGACAAAAGGGGGAGAAGTGTATGAGTTTGATAGTCTTCAAGCGGGTTCATAATGGTGGTTGCTTTATATTTTGCATAGTGTTTACAACTCTTGCTTTTGATACATTTCGTTCTTTGAGTTGTAACACTTAAACTTGATGGTTGTCTGCCACTTATTTGCGTTTCCACGTGCGATGATAACTTCCGCACTTAGATCATTCTACAGACGTCCATTTTTCATTATGCATGTCATTCTCTTAGCTATATCATTTCATGCATGGTGAATTATCCTCATAAGTTGAAGTGGATCTCCACAAGTACAACCTGCCATGTGCATTTGCATTCCAAAAGCAAATTATTTATATGCACATCTTCAGGGGGAGCCCTTTCCACTTATGAAGACAATGCACTATCCTTTACAATTTCACATACTTCTTTCCTGTTGAAAACTTCAACCAGTTTGTCATCAATCACCAAGAAGGGGGAGATTGTAAGTGCATCTAGTGCCACCCCTAGTTGGTTTTGGAGTATTGACGACAAAGTTGGTTGAGGGACTAACGCGTTTGTGAGAATTGCAGGATAACGCAGGTAGTGTCCCTCATTGATTCGGTTTACCTACCGGAGATGACCCCTAAAAATGTATGAAGACATTGAAGACAATGGTGGTGTGTGAAGAGGTTCACATTGAAGACTATGACATGAGAAGACATTGAGTGAAGACTATGGAGAGCGAAGACTGAGTTGTTTCGTTGTTTCCTTTTCTTCTGTGTTGAGTCATAGGAACCATCGTACTGTTAAGTGGGGTCCAAGTGAACTAAGTCAGAGTGACTGACATGATGCTCAACCCAAATCCTATGTCTTCGAGCGAAGACAATGAGAGCAAATCTTATCCAGAGCTGGATGAGTCAGCTTTGCTTGTAGCCCAAGTAAAGTTGCCGTGTGTGTTTGAAATCTGACTGTTGGAAAACGTGTCAGTTCCTTAGTGACCCGGGGTCATTTCGGACATATCAGGTCGGGTTGCCTTGTGGCTATAAATAGCCCACCCCCTACACCATAAATTGGTGGCTGCTCAGAGTTAGTTTACGGCTTTTGTCGTTTTGAGAGCAACCCACCTCGAAGCCTTTGAGAGAGAAATCCTTGCGAGGACAAAGCCCAAACACCCAGAGCCAAAGAGTGTTAGGCATCACTGAAGTATTTCTGTCTGTGTGACCTGAAGACTTATTACACTTGAGGACTGTGTATCCTCCAGCTGGTTAGGCGTCGCGTTCTGAGCATCCAAGAGTCATTGTGGATTGCCGGGTGAACGAAGTCTGTGAAGGTTCGGAAGTCTACCTTGAAGAATTACTAGAGTGATTGGGCGAGGACTGGGTGTCCTTAGCTCAAGGGGAATAAGGTGAAGACACGGTCTTCTGAGTTGAATCTCAGCCTCCCTAACCAGATGTACAGTTGTCACAGCAACTGGAACTGGTCCAACAAATCATGTGTCTTCAACAAGTGACTGGTTCTATCCCTTCCCTCCTTTACTTTGAGTTTGTCTTCGTGAAGTCATTGCTTATCTGTCTTATCTGTTTGACTTCAATGTTTGACTACGATTGTTGATTGGCTTCATACTATCTTCCATCCTGATCCTTACTACCTAGCTGCTATTAGTCTTCGTGCGTTAACACTATTGCATACTTGACTATGGCTTTCTCGTTGTAGTTTATCTTCCGATGCATATCAATTAGGTCATTTCTATTGTTTGTCTTCGAAACTTCCACGTTTTGAAAACTTTGATAAAAATCGCCTATTCACCCCCCCTCTAGTCGATAACTAGCACTTTCACTTTTACTAAGGGTCTATCACGTAATGTGATAGATAATGCATCGAGGGAGATGGGTATGAGACCCACAATATGAGTTGTTCACAGTGGTAACCTATTCTTTGTGATCGGAGACCCTGTGAATTAGATGTGGAAGACAAGCTGTTGGTCAACTGAGAGGAGAGTATCCTTATGTTAACAATACCACTCCATGAAGATGCAATACTCTTCTAAATCTTCATGGTAGGTTGATGTATATCTTAATGTGTTCTAAGTGGCTCATTAAAGCAGAGATGTTGTCTTGTAGAACATCTTTTGAAGAACGCACCTATATGAGTCTGACTCTTAAAAGTTGCAATCTATGAGAGTAGGGTTCTTTCTAGTAAACTCATGAAAGGTCTCGGAGTATGATGCATAAGCTCCTCCCGCGGGGAACACCCACGGTAGCCACGTATCGGTCAAGGCTTTGCGTGAAGCTCGCAGAAAACTTGCAGTTCAAGGCCCAGTCCACTGTTCAAGTTGCTTACTAGTGTAGCATATAGTTCTAGGTGGAAGTTCAACTTAACAATCTCCACTACAGTACCGGTATATAAAACAGTGTTTTGGAACCAAAGGCAAATTTTGTGTGCCTCTGGGATCTGGTGGGGGATTGCTGGAATTTTGTCTATTTTGGGCCTAGTCCAATAGCAGTTTCAGAAATTCCTAATAAATTCTAGAGGCCCACGCAGCCCATTCGTGCAAGGCAAGAGGTGGAACTAAAGTTTAGTCCCACATTGCTAGTTTAGAGGGAGTTGGACCTCTTTATAAGGGAGGTTCTTTCCCCACTTGTATGAGCATCAGAACAAGAGGGACATCAGAACAAGAGGGAATGAGCCGAGCCGATGTATAAATTTTTGCCACGCACGACGGGTATACGAAAGGTTATGCGGGAGCTGAAACATTTTCTGTAGTGGACACTGAATCCGAACGGCGCGCCTCTTCGGGTGAAGTCCGTTCGCTTCGTCTCCCTCTCTTCGTATGGGAGAAGGGTGATAAGGTTTTTGGGGAGTGTTCTACGCGACTACTGAATGGTTCATCACGGACACCGACGACCACTTCCCCGACGTCGTCAATCTCTTGGATGACATGGCTACCGAGGATGTCGACCCCAATTCCAGTGCTTCTGCTCCTGCTGCTGTCTCGTACGTGTTCGTGTTTTTCTTGTTAGAGGTCCTGCCATAGATCCTTGTTCTAGTACTTGCCCTAGATATGTTAGGCACTATTTCACATATGCAACTAGCTATATTGTCTGCTCTAATATGTTTGGTTACAGTTCATATATGCAGATGCTATTTACCTTCTCTCTATCAGATTGCATGACTTGTTTTACCTTAGTTATATTAGTCATGCTTTATCTAGTATTTCCGTTAATAAAATAATTTGGTAAATTGCTCATTTTTCCAATAAACAGTTGGGGAACTGATGTTACAGAGAAATACATCGAATTGGGAGAAGAGAAAATTACATGAAACACTTAAGGTAAAACTATCTTATCAACCATTGTACATTCCCTTATAGAGCTGCAACGTAGGTCTTGCAGCTATATGCCACCGACAACGACTCCTAGTGCAGTGTCACCTACAGGGTGTCAAGCTGATCTCACTCTGACATCACCCACATTTTTTGGTTTTTTTCACATTTTTATAGTTTTTTTCTTTAATTTTCACTCTGACATAACCCACATTTTTTTGGTTTTTCTTCACATTATTTTCACTATATATACATATTACAAAAAAAATTACGTAATTTTTTGAGAAAACTTAATCATTA
Organism: Triticum aestivum; assembly: GCF_018294505.1. Taxonomy (NCBI): domain Eukaryota; kingdom Viridiplantae; phylum Streptophyta; class Magnoliopsida; order Poales; family Poaceae; genus Triticum; species Triticum aestivum. Next base: position 676,214,969 of record NC_057813.1, on the reverse strand, counting down.
TTTGGTAATGTTATACATGTATAAAAAATTATTCCTCATGTGTATGACAAATGTTTGTCACACTTAAAAAAATATCATATATTAAAAGAATGTACGTGATATTTTGAAAAATGTTTATACAATGTAAAAATTTTGTTCACATGATTAAAAATAACTTTTCGTATATTTAAAAAGTTGTTCTCCACATTATATAGAAAAGTCTATAAATGTAAATAGAATGTTTGCATAATAAAAACCATTCATACCATTAAATAAATGTGTGTGAAATTTTAAGGAACAATTGCTGCATTTGAAAATCATATTTCTGATATTTTTAAAATGTCTATACAATGTATATGTTGTAATATGGTGATTTCCAATAGAAAATTGTATGCAAAAGTTTAAACAAAATATTCACATTTTTCCAAAAATTGTCAATAAAATTTTGCAAAAAATATTTATTGCCAATAAGAAGTATACAACTTTTATTTTTAAGATATTACTATGTATTACAAAAAGTGTTCAAAATATGTATTTTATTTTATAAAAAATATAAAACATGTATTTGAGAAAAGTCCAACGTGTATAAAAATTGGTTGATGTGTGCGTTCAAAATGTACATTGTGAACTGAGAAAAGGCAGACATGTGTTAAAATAAAGAAAACCAATAAAAATCAACAAAAAAAGAAAAAGGAAAGAAAGCAAAACCAAAGAGTATGAAGAAAACCATGAAAGAACTAAAAGAAAACCAAAGTATACAAAAAAAAAGAAAAACTAGAGAAAAACAAAGTATAACGAAAGAAACAAATTAAAAGGAAACCTATGAAAAAACAGAAAAACATAAGAAAAGGAAAAAGAGAACAAACCGAAGAAAACTGATGCAAAGAACAGTATTTTTCAATGATGTTTTCACTAAAGGAAAATAGACCCCTGGGGCATAGGTTCACTAGTGGCACCTTTCCAAGCTGATATGTGTAGTCTGTTAAACAAATTATAGTTGGGCAGTGATTAAATTGCAATATTTATTTTTATGACTATGATCATTCATAACATAATCTTATATAGGCAGTACGTCTAAGATATGAAGACCGTTATCCAACTGCATCTACAACTAATACTCCACCAGAAGACGGCTATCGACCATGCATCTTGAAGTGTTATTTTCATGATAAATAAAGCATTGTAATAAGCATGATGAAATAATGTATACATTAAAACTATCATCTAAGCGTGATAAACAAACCATTATTTTATCCTTCGTGGCAACAATATAATACATATTTGTTCCCTTATTGTCACTGGGATAAAATCACTACAAGATTGAACTCACTATCATGCACAACTCCCTGTGAAGTACTACCTATCTATGAACGCACTATCATGCACAACTCCCTGTGAAGTACTCCCTCCTTCCCGATTTATTACGCCCGTGAGCGAATAAGCCATGTCCGCTTTAATTAGGCCCCATTGGCAACCGTGTAAACGTCCTCCCTCGATTTAATTGATGAGTTGTAATATGTGCTACGCTGCATGCGCGTGAGCATGCATGCATGCGCACCATTGGTGGAGGGTTGGCGGGCTCGGTGTTGCGTGCATAATCAGAAGTAATTTACATGCCAAACGAGGCGTTAACCAGCAGCATGAGTAATTAATGCCTTGAAAAACGTAGACAATTACTAGCTGCCTTGGTCTTGCTGATTTGGTATTTGGGCCTAAAAACCCGGACGGAGGTAGTACTACCTATCAATGAACCCACTATCATGCACAACTCCCTCTGAAGTACTACCTATCAATCTTGGCCAGAGACGATAAATAGATAAGAAAGCATACATCTTTACCTACCAATAAAGCGGCTATTGCTTCTACCCAATCACTGATGTGGCAATTTTGCAAAAAAGTCGTAATTTTTGATAATTAACCCACAGTCACATCCCTAAATGAAATAACGGTTCACCATGGAAAAAATAGGGTCGCCCACATCACACAGTCACTCCCGCACGCTTACGCCCCCACCGCTTCGCCTCGCTTGGCACCAAGGGCAGGCCACCCCGCCAACAACTGACCTCGCACCTGAGGCGGGTGGTGGCAGGTCGACCCCCCCCCCCAAACACTAGTGCAGAACCGGCCTTTAGTGCCGGTTCGTGAAGGCCTTTAGTG
>NC_057813.1:676207072-676207329 GCF_018294505.1 Triticum aestivum | reverse complement strand
TCTTCTTCTTCTCCTTCTTCTCCTTCTATTAATTCTTTCCTCCTCTTCCTCTTCCTCTTCTTCTTGTTCCTCTTCTTCCTCTTCCTCCTCCTCTTCTTCTTCTTCTTCTTCTTCTTCTTCTTCTTCTTCTTCTTCTTCTTCTTCTTCTTCTTCTTCTTCTTCTTCTTCTTCTTCTTCTTCTTCTTCTTCTTCTTCTTCTTCTTCTTCTTCTTCTTCTTCTTCTTCTTCTTCTTCTTCTTCTTCTTCTTCTTCTTCTT
>NC_057813.1:676203436-676205201 GCF_018294505.1 Triticum aestivum | reverse complement strand
CCTCCCATCGCCTAGCCCAATCTAGATGCCTAACCTGTACCTCCCTCCGCTCTCTAAGCATATTGTGCTCCGTCAGCGGCAACGGAGGCTCCTTCGGGTCAGATCAAGGCACGAAGTCCCATGCTCCCCACATCTAGTGGGATCCCCTCCTCCGAGAGGATCTCCTCTTCGAGGAGGATGGTAAGCACAAGATCATCTCCCCAAGCCTCCAACTGTGCGACAAGCATCGACAAGAAATTTTATTTGCTGCGGAATGAACGAATTGGATGCAAGATTGCATTTTACAGGTATGGAGAGTGGAACACCACCTTTAGTATGGAACTGAAGTTGCTGAACTACAGTTGTTGAACCTACATCCATGTGTTGTTTTTTGGTATCTCCTATTTTTCTATGGTGTACTGAATTTGCATCCAACCATTTCTGAATTAATGCCCTGCTCTGAGACTTCCTTCTCTCCACCGCACGCATTTTGTTTTCTGTAAATTTCAACATGGATATGTAAGTATGTGCCTATGCAATCTCTCTTTTCCTTTGTACTATTCCTCTTTGATTCAGTACCATCTGATTCGTTGTGGTGATAATTTGTCCACGAATAACATTTAAAATTTTGTAGTTCTAGCTGCGGCCCGGGTAGATTCTTCTCTCAACATGCACCGTCCCATGTCTGCACAAAGGCGCAAGGTGGTAGCCAGTATAGGTGTGTAGCGACGAACACCTGATCACGCTGTGTCAGCCAGATTTGACTCAAATAGCTCATCCGATGGTGTCAAGTGACGTCAATATTGAAACAAGAGGATGTGGCGGCAGCTACAAAGTCAATGATTTCACAATTGGATGGTATGAATCAAAGTCTAAAATTTGTTGGCTTCAACCTGCTTGTGTGAAGTGCCTCTGCCTTTATGTTTACAACTTTCAAATGGCCTAATTTTATCTATTGCTTTACATACAAATTCTCGCTCAGTTTAGTTTTCATGTAGAGTTAAATTCTGGTGAATTAAATTTTGAGTGACACTCGTGCACAGATTCCGTATTAGAATAGATTTTCTAATCTTGGCTTCAGCATCTCACGAAAGATTCACATTCTTAAACACACAAATTCACATTCTCAAAAAAAGGTAGCAGTAAAAAAGTAGTTTTTATTTTTTACAATATGTTTTTATTACAATCCACATATTTTATCTTTGTTTATTCTACAAATTCTTAAGCTCGCTATGAAAAATCATACGTTTCTTTTATAAGGTTTAGTGCATGCATCATGTTGTACTGATAAGTTTCTATTAATTAGAAAGATCTTAGCTTCATGTTGCTTTGTTTAGCTGCCATTTGGTCTCCTAAATAGCTCAAATGCTATGTACAAGGTACATTTTTTACCTTTTTCTACGATAAGCTGAAATCACCAATGCACCATCTCCACACATCAATTGTGAATCATGGGATCTATGTTGATGGTCACATATATATCACAAAACCGTTAAGTTTGCTCTTATCCGTGAAATGTAATTGAGATAGAAATATAATTCAGATCAGAAGCACTAAGAAAGTAAAGATGTCTTGGCATGAGTCTCTCTTGGCACGTACTATGATATGATGTAGTGACTTCATTTCTTGTGTTTCTTGGTGGATGTGATTGTATTACATTTTCATGGAATCCTTTTCTTTCCGCTTTCTCATCATACTACTACTCTTCTCCCGGCCTCTATATGAAGAAATAATCTCACCCGACATTTTGCTTGATTGACATATTTTATGAACTTTTTCCATGGTA
>NC_057813.1:676188838-676201044 GCF_018294505.1 Triticum aestivum | reverse complement strand
CTTCTAATGGCTCTTTTATGGGCACCGAGATCTCACAGGCCTAGAACTTAATTTATAGAATTCGACATAATGCTGAGAGTTGGTACCTGTGTTCTAAGGAAAAGCCGAAGATTGATCCTATTTATGATAACATTAAGTCTTTCTTTATAACAAAGGAGATGAAAAATCTTCGCCATGAGTTTATCATTGGGACTAACCCCGTTTTACATATACTGAAAGATTTTTCTGAGTTTTTGCAGCTACTGGATAAAAAGTTTGTGAAACACGCGAGGAAAGCAAAAGCTATCCGAATGGTAGAAGCAATCGTGAAGAAAACTACTCCACCCCAAGATCGGAGAGAGGCTTATTTTGAACAGAAGGGAAAAAAGAAGGGAGAATCACTTTTTTGTTAAGCATAAGAAGAGTATTAAGGTAGAACAATACCAGACTCCACCACATGTGCATATTATGGAAGAACTCGCTACACCTATAAAAGTGATTAAAAAGAATTCTTTCTAGATCAGGATACCACCTGTTACCTTAAAGGGTGTACCAAAGGTAAGGATGTAGGTAAACAAATTTTATCGTGTTCCTTTGGAAGAAAGCCTTACTATGGATTGTGTGACCCAGGATCCTAGTCATTATTATCCCCAATACTTTTATGCAAAAATATATGATGAGATTTCTCCCCGTACTCTTGAGCCAACTGATATTGTTATTAAGCTTGCAGATAAGACTTATAGAAAACTTTGTGGCATTCTTGAAGATATCAACATGATAATAGCCTCACTCATTTATCCCATTAATATTTATGTACTAATGATTTCAGAGGATAAAGATTGTCCCATTGTTTTTGGAAATTCTTTTTTGAATGTTCCAGGAGATTACATAAAAGAGAAGACTATCTCTATGAAATGGGGAGATGAGATGATTAAATTTTCATTTTCTTTCGTCTTAAGTACACCATATCAAGAAGAGGCTCAAGATGAGGAAGCGCAAAAATTAAATCAACTAGCTGAGATTCATCTCCAAACTCTAGAAGATGAAGTTGAAAGGGTCCTGGTAAGGCCTGACCGCCCGAGTCCTTATTAAAGAAGAAGAAAATGAGGAAATTTATATGATAATGGATGCTACTCCCATAGTTTGCCCACGTTTAAATAAATTTTATGAGGTACTTGAAAGAAACGCGGATGAAGAACTACCTCCATCTATTCTGAAACCGTTACCTAAAGGACTAAGGTATGAGTTTATGGATGACACCGAAAGATATCTATTGTTGTTAATGCCGACCTTTCAGGAAAACAATATTGTATAATTACAATTCAAAATTACCTACTTTATGCTAACATAATTATAATGCTCCTGCATCAATGGGGCTTGGCAAAATTGCAAACTGAAGCATATAAAGAAACTATAACGACAATCTATGAAAACATGATAGTCTGTAAAGATGTAGATGAAAGATATACTTCTGTAAATCCAAAAATTCTGAAAAATGAAGAAGTAATAAAACATTTGTAGAAGTATTATATATAAAATTCAGAACTTCTACATGTTCCGGTAAAATATGTAAATTGAAAGAGTACAACAAAACTTTCTGTTTTTGCATAACACATACCAAACAAGGAATTTAAACACCCTAAAGGTAAATCTTGGCACATTATTTTTTATAATACAATTGATTTGTACAAGAGGATAATTCTTTTTGTTGAAAATTTTCTGTAATACAAGATTCACAAAGTTTCCATGGGCATGAACAAATTTCAAGGTTAGCCCCCAGTACCACATTGCTTATCTGTCCCACTTTCAGTTTTCTTTTAAAAAAAGTTTTAAGTTCCCCTATATATTTTGTGTTTTTGAAATTTTATAAGCACACAACATAACTAATTGACTCTCTAAAACTTTCGGGTTGTCTTCCAGGTTGCGCTTGCTTTAAAGCCATTAAGCTAGGCATAAAGTGCTCAAGTAATCGATCCACCCGGATCCTAAGGTATATCAAAGCCAATTATAATTAACAATGATTTATAATTTAGTAGAGATCACAAAGCAACTATCATATAAGAACGAAGTCTAACTCTCTTCCTATGCATAAAAGCATGTCATAAAAGAACCATTCATGCACACATATTAAAGGCCAATACATAGCATAAGTTCTTTCTTGCAATTTTATCACATTAGAAATATAGAGAGGTGGTGATGTGGTTCCTTTCTCATAACAATTGCAAGTAGGAGCAGCAAGCACATGCATATTATATTCATTAAAATCATCTTGTGTAATGGTAAAACACAACCCATCAATATAATCTTTAATAAGTGCAAACTTCTCCGATATAGTGTAGTTGGGAGAATTCAAAAGACGACAAGAGTATCATGTGTGGGTGCAATAGCAACAATTTCAATTTTAAGATAAGGAAATGTAGAAAATTCATCTCCATAAGCATAATTCATATTAGGATCATGGCCATCAGCATAACAAGCATCAATTTCATTAAAATGGATATTTCAAATGAATACAAGGGATCATAGCAATCATCCTTCGGTAAAGTATGAAGGGGAATTAAACAATGTATGAGTTAAGGAGTTACTCTCATTAGAAGGTGAGCACGGGTAGCTAAACCAGTCTTCCTCCTTTTGTTCTTTGTTGTCCTCCTTATCTTTTTCATCTAATGAGATCATAGTTTCATCAATTTCTTCTTCCATAGATTCCTGCAAAATGTTAGTCTCTTCTTGGACAATAGAGACTTTCTCATTTTAATCTTTAATATGAGTATTGGAATCATAGTTTTCATAGAAATATTTAAGTATGGTAAATTTTTCAGATTTGTAAAGAGTATAATCATACTTTTCAAGCAAAGAAACAATTTCGTAGGCACCCTTATAAGAAAAAAATTCTTCAATTTGTTCAATATCATAATAAAACACCCTAGGCATAAGAACATAAGCTTTCATTATCATTAAACTCACATTAGCAGGGAAGATTTTTTTAGGGTCCTTTCTAGAGCAACAATTGAAATCATGTATTTCACATAAATTCCAAGCATAGCATTCCAAACGAGATATTTGATCCCATAAGTGTTTTCCTTTTTGCGACAAGTGGTGTCATACAAAATAAGCATGCTCATCAAATGATTTTCCCTCAACTAAGCTAGTTGGGTTTTCAGCATGAGCACAAACAGATCGAAGATGATCCAAGTAGAAAGCTTCAGAAGTAAGGATTATTGGTTGTTCCTCAACCATTAAGTTAGCAAGTACAACTATTTTTTTGGTATTTTGCGTTTCCAACCCATAACTAAAGATAGAAAACAAGAATAGAAAATAAAATCTACATAGAGATAAAGCCAACAAGTGCACACGACAATATTCACCCCACGCTACTGGTCCCCGGCAACTGTGCCAGAAAAAAGTCCTGATAACCCACAAGTATAAGGGATCGTTTGTAGCCTTTTGATAAATAAGAGTGTTAAATCCAACTAGGAGCTAAAGGTAGGATTTATATTCTCTTCAAGTTCTGTCGCCAACAATACAAGTTTACGCACACTAACGTTTGTTGTACCTAGATCAAGAATAAAATTACTTTGCGAGAATAAAACTAGGAGTAATTTGCGAGATAAAAAAAATTAATTGTTTAGTGGAGAGCTTTCGGAGAACAATGAGAAATATTGTCCCTAGGCAATTGATATCTAGATCGGTAATCAATGTTGCAATTTTATATGAGGGAGAGACATGAGCTAACATACTTTTCATACTTGGATCATATGCACTTATGAATGGAACTCTAGCAAGCATCCGCAACAACTAAAGATCATTAAGATAATACCCAATCATAGTATTAAGTATAAAGTCCTCTTTAATCCAATACGCAACGACCTACTTACCCGAGTTTGTGTTTTTGTCGCTCACGCAACCCTGCCAGTAAGCAAATTATGAACATATTGCAATACCCTACAACGGGAATACCACACGTGTGCGCGGCATGGAGGGCGCCATAGGACAACACCAACATCCTATAAGAGGCAGGCCCCCTCCACTCCCTCAGTCCAATCCTCTCAAACACATCTCACCCGCCTCCAATCCACTAGCCACTTCCTCGTCAATGGCACACCCAAAGGGGCACCCCCTTGTCTTCAATATTGGGGAAGAGGTGGAGGAGGATGAGCTAGCGGAACCTTTGGACCGCTTATGGGTCCAGATGAACATGGCCCTAAAGGAGGTTGCATAGATGGGCACGTAAATGGAGCATAAACTCGAGCCCCTCCGCCCATGCCCACCGCCACGAACGAATGGACATGCTGGACCAATGCCGCCGACGAGCATTTTCACGGCCATTGAGGCCCGCATGGCCGCATTCTATGCTGGCCGTGGCTGAGGCCGAAACTATTAGATAGTTTAACTAAGTACACTCATCAATATAAGTCGCACGCGGCCCATTTTCTGCCCAAAATATAATAGGACTAAAATTGAACTGAAATTTGAATCAAATGTAATCCAGATTTTGTTTTTTTGGGTGAAGGACCGTTGAAGTGAATGAGAAATGGGAATGGGACACACATGTAAGAAAAATATGGATGTTTACTTTTGGTGAACCTGTGTGTACACATAGCGGGCCGTGGCCTTCATATTGCATATCGCTACTCTGCTGGAGTTTGCTCTTATAGGGGTTCTTTATTTATAAATTGCAAAGGAGCTCCGGGGAGCTCCACTACGTATATATGAACCTTTCACACACATCAAGATCCTTGACCTATCGTTTATTGCTTGTGTATATGGTTCTATATGTGTTATTTCTAAGCGGTATCTCCACATGTCTTCTCTATCCTTTTTCATTAGCCATGTCCCGGCCACACCTCAACATACCAGTTCAACTCATCACTTTGCAGTCTCCATGATTTTATTTATCCATGTCCTCTCAAGATGCCCCGCAACCATTACTCACCTTCTTCCTCAGCCCAGTTGGCCGCTCTTCATAGTTCATATCATGTTCTTCTCTCCACGTTTTTCACAGAAATAAAATAACAATCTTAAAATGATGTGACACTGTAACTTAAATATTATCTTTGTCTATATAAGTGAATCAGATAGACCTTATGTAAATCCTACCTCATCTTGCAGCCACCCGTGCTCGCCCGACCGACTCTCCCTAGAAAAAATGGCAAGGCATGCTCATGTGTGAAAGCATTGGCAGGTGATAGTAGTGGGCTAGTGGATGAGTGCAAAGTTTGTGTGCTCGGGCACCATGGTGTCCTTTTAAAAAAATTAGCAAAAACCATATTTAAAAGTTCCAAAACATCAAAAATAATTATGTGAAAACTTGTATGTATTCACTACGGACCCATGAAATTTTGTTTTGAAAAAAATGTAATTTGTAAGGTGTACAAAAAAAATCTGGCCCAAAAAGAAAAAATTCCGGCCCATTTGAAAATTGATACATATTTGTCTTTTTTATGCCACATGTGAAAGTAAAATGTAATGAATTTTTGCAATATGTTTTATATAGGTGTATGTGATTACAAAAAGTTTTGAATTTTTTTGGACTTTCAAACGGAAAAAGTCAATTTTAAACCCTGAACTCGTAGAGGTTCGGCGAAATAAACCCCCAAGTTGAAATCCCGGTCGATTGCATCCTGAACTATTCAATCCCGGTCTAAATCAAACCCTAGGGGGGATTCGTCTGTGTTCTTTTCACACAGAAAACCCTTGCTTTATATGTAATCAAGCAAAAGCCCTTGTTTGCACAAAAAAAAAAAGTCTGACACTATTTTCCTACACAAAAAAAAAGACGCCACGCCGGGAAATCGAACCCGGGCCGCCACAATACGGCGCGCGCGCTCGGACCACTACGCCACTCTTTAATTTGCTTCGTTGTGGAGGCGTACCTGTTTCTATAAAGTAACTTTGGACACCTTCGATCTTTCTTGCCGCAAAAAGAAAAATACACAATCCGCCAGGATTCGAACCTGGGTCCCGCGGAAGTCGCAGAGTGTGCGCAAACCACTATGCAAATCAATGGAATCGAGCTAATTACTGGCTTACTCTCTATTATACTCTACAAACTATAGACACGTCCGGACCTTCGTTGACTGTTTCGTTTTTGTATGAGTTTTTATTTTCGGTCTTTTATCTTTTTTCAGATGTTGGGTATTCTTCGGGTTTTAATTTTTTGTATTTTCCCTTTTATATAGGTTTTGTAATAAACGGTGTATGTCTTTTCACTACTGTCGACATATTTTTAGTTTACACTGAATTTTTTATTATGCAATTTTTTTGTAAATAAAAACTTAACATTATTATATAATACTATATGAATACGTTTTTAATATTACTGCATAATTTTATATTATGCGATATTTTTTGAAAATACACACTAAACATCACTGCATAATTATACAATGAAGTTTTTTAATACATATTGCACTTTATATATTAAGCAATATTTTTTTAAAATACACAGTTAACATTTAGTTCGTTGATTTCAAAAATGAATCACGAATTTAAGAAAAAGACGGAAATAAAGAAGAAAAAAGGAGCAACAATACACAACGTATGTCTAGTCCCTGGTGGTTAGTTGTATCGATCATTATCAATGGGTCTCGTGTTCGAGCCGTACCATGCGCTTGTTTTTTTTAAACGAAAAAATGCTAAAGCGGGCCGGGCCAGCAGGGTGTTGCGCCCTTTGCGATTTTCTTTTTTCGAGGAAAACAACTAAAACGGGCCGTCTCACCGGGAAGCAGGTGCGCCCTTTGCGAAATGCCACTAATCCCGGTCATCCTTTGCCACGCGGACAATCCCTGTTTGGGAAATGACCCAAGGTTCGATTTAGACCGGGATTAAATAGTTCAGGGTGCAATCGACTGGGATTTCGACTTGAAGGTCCATTTCGCCGAACCTCTACGAGTTCAGGGTTTAAAATAGACTTTTTTCCTTTCAAACGCACAACTAGCAATATTCGGCTAGTGGATGGTCATTACCACGTTCCCTCCATTCACATTTTTCTTTCCATAAAACTTCCCTTGCAAAAATGTGGCACCTTCCTCCAGTACCGGGCATGTTCATAGCTCCATTTAAAGCTGACACAAGATATTCCTAGATCAATACATTAACAGAGTATGGCTGTAGTAGTATTCAATATGTAATTATATTAACTTCCGATATTAATATAATATCATTCCCTCCCTTCCAATGAATAAAGCGCACATGCTTCCTAAAATCCAACCTTGACCGTAAATTATATGAATAATATTTATTTTAGTGATTTAGAAACAATACCATTCAAAACTTCTTTTCAATAAAAATTCAACAGATTTATATCATATAAATGACATTTGATTGGTCTAGTGCATGTTTTGTTCATTGAAATGGAGGGAGTATTAGAGGAAGTCTAATAAGGGAGTACAATCGACGAGATGTAAGGATTAAAGTATTATATTTTGTTGAGTGGGATGAGAAAGAAGAGAATCGAGCTGTAGATTAACAACCAACTGCTGAACTACAGCATTAGTTTCAAGAAACATTATGGGAGTGTAAGGTGTTGATCAGGTATTAATAAAGTAGTAATCCATTTGCATGAAAATATAAGGCATTTCCTGATACAAAGGGAGTACAAAAACATATTATATTTTGATACAGAGGGAACATGTTTTTAGTAACTAGCTATACTTTCTACTAGACATGTTGATTATTAGGTTAACTATATGTGACATGACAACTCAAGATAACCGGTTGATGGCTACACTATTAAAATTGCACTTACCATATAAGTGGGTGGAGCACCCGTGAGCTAAAAATCCACGTTTTTCTTTAGTTCTGTTCAACAAAGGAGATGTACAAAACAGAGATAACTGAAATTATTGTTCTATTCCACAAAGGAGATGTACAAAATAGGGATAACTGAAATTGGCACCGGATTAAAGCTGAGCTTAAGCCCAGCATGCTGCAATTTTGACCCATCTCTTCCCGTCCATGCACCACGGAGTATTCTTTCTTCGAGCCTGTGCATACATGCGCCCACATGTTTGCATATAGTCGCGAAAGAACCATGTTCATCCTACACTTAATACTCTGTCCATGATATATGCGTGTGTGCATCGATCATGCACGCGTGTATATGTAGGATCTGATCAGAGACAGATGGTGGATGGAGTGACTGAAGTTTGCCGCCGGTGCTGGGAGGCACGGTGTTGCAAACGAAGATGAGCTTAGAGCCTCTATAGCCAGGCATCCCAATACCTCCTCAAACATCTGCGTTGGCCGTCCGGTCATTTACCGATCAAAAAAAAAAACGACCCACTCAGGCCACTCAAACCGGTCTCAAACGTCCGGGCTAACCGGCACCCCTCATATCCAGCTCAAATCTGAGATGGATATGGGAAGGCCCGAGGGTGTCCGTCACGTCGGACTGACACGCTTGGTCATCCACGAACACACTCCGAAATCCGGCGGTCCAAAGCTCATCTCCTCCGTCGGACCGATGGCGCCGCTTCGGCGGGCTGTGTTGTGCCCTAGCCCGGCTATTTAAGCCAACCGCCGACATCGAACCCTACCCGTCCATATTTCCTCCCCTCGCGTCCGCCGCCGCTGCCGCCAATTTCCACTCATATGGCCACTTGTTGTCTGCCACCACCAGTAGCCATGTCACCACGCCGCCGGGTAAGAAGCTACCCACATCTAACGTTGGAGCGCCGGTTGCAGCTCATTAAGCAGATCCGAGCAAGGCGCGAAACCCGGATCGCCGCGAGGCTACCTCCTGACATGGTGGATCCAGAGAAGGAGGAGGAGGAGGAGGGGGAGGACACGAAACATGAGGAAGAGCCATAGGAGGATGAGGAGGACATGGAGGTGCGGTGCAGTAGGCGGAGCAGCAAGCAATCCTTGATTCCCTCTGATCGGAGGCCGAGCGAAGGCGGAGCATGCCGCGGCCGTCAACGAGATGCTCGCGTATATGGATGACAGTAGGAGTAGGAGCCCTCCTACACGCCCATCTACCTGGTCCGGCACATACGTCATGGACATTTCCGATGACGAAGCGTAGTTTAGGCTAGCATGTTTTGCGTAGCACATAAGCTTTTTTTTTGCACGGTAGGTTGATGTATATCTTAATGTGTTTTAAGTGGCTCTTTGAAGCAGAGATATTGTCCTGCAGAACATCTTTTGAAGAACGCACCTATAAGAGTCTGATTGTTAAACGTCGCAATCTATGAGAGTAGGGTTCTCTCTAGTAAACTCACGAAAGGTCTCGGAGTATGACGCATAAGCTCCACCCGCGGGGAAGACCCACGGTAGCCACGTGTCGGCCAAGGCTTTGTGTGAAGCTAGATTCGCAGAAAACTTGAAGTTCAAGGCCCAGTTCACTGTTCAAGTTGCTTACTAGTGTAGCATAGAGTTCTAGGTGGAAGTTCAACTTCACAGTCTCCACTACAGTACCGGTATATAAAACAGTGTTTTGGAATCAAAGGCAAATTTTGTGTGCCTCTGGGATCTGGTGGGGGATTGCTGGAATTTTTGTCTATTTGGGCCTAGCCTAATAGCAGTTTTAGAAATTCCTAATAAATCCTAGAGGCCCACGCAGCCCATTCGTGCAAGGTAAGAGATGGAACTAAATTTTAGTCTCACATTGGTAGTTTAGAGGGAGTTGGACCTCTTTATAAGGGATGTTCTTTCACCACTTGTATGAGCATCAGAACAAGAGGGACATCCACGCGCGCTCCTCCTCCGCCCGCCACGCCACGCCTCGCCACGACGCGCCACGGGTTGTGGGAACGAGCCGATATCTAAATTTTTGCCATGCACTACGGGTATACGAAAGGATACTCGGGAGCTGAAAAGTTTTTGCTGTAGTGGATATTGAATACGAACAATGCACCCTTCGGCTGTTGCCTGTTCGTTTCGTCTCCCTCGTTCCCTTCAGCTCCCGGCGCAGCCTCTCGCCTCCTTCTCTTGCGCCTATAAAAGGGAGGTCGCTCCTCTCACAGAGACACACCAGAACTACTTCTTCCTCTCGCCACCGGTTCCTGAGCACTGAGTTGCTGCTACGATCTTCCTCATCCGGGCTTGCAGCGTGCACCGCAGGTCGGGACAGTAGGCCTCCGAAAGCGCACCTTTTGAGTCATGTACGGGAGAAGGGTGACAAGGTTTTTCGGGAGCGCTCAGCGCGACTACTGACTTCTTCGTCATGGACGCTCCGGACTCCGACGACTACTTCCCCAACAACGACTACTTCCCCGACGTCGAAGACCTCCTCGGCGATGTGGCTACCGAGGACACCGACCCCAAGTCCAGTGCTACTGTTGCTGCTGTTGTCCCGTACGTGTTCTTGCTTTTCCTGTTGGAGGTCCTGCCACAGTTCCTTGTTCTAGTGTTTTCCCTAGACATGTTGGGCTCTACTTTGTATATGTAACTTGATCTATTGTCTGCTCTAGAGATGTTTGGTCCTAGTTCATATTTGCAGATGTTATTTACCTTCTCTCTGTCAGATCGCATGACTTGCTTCATCTCTTCTATTTTAGTCATGCTTTATCTAGTATTTCTGTTAACAAAATCATATGGTAAATTGCTCATATTTTCAACACATTCAACACTTCAAATTGCTGTTCCATGACCTCCCCCACGACCGTGATTCTTTATGTCTCCCCCGATCTCCGGTACATCGTCCAACGCGCGCGCACGCACGCTGCTTCTGATAGCTAGCCATATCCAGCCAATCGTGGCTATGGACAGCTAGATGCTGGAGCCTGAGATCCCCTGGGATGGAACATATGCCCGTCTATGTTTCTCTGTGTGCCATCATCATTCCCTTGCCCTACCTCGCTACATGTTTGGGTTGGCTCGTTGGAGTTGCTCTCGTGCCCATGTTGCTGCCGCCGCTGCCCCTGAGCCGCTGCATGTGTCCGTGCAGTGCACGCATATACCGATGGACTGGCCGTAGCAGCTCGGCGCTCGTTGCCGCCTGCAACTAGCTGCGCGTGTTCGCAGACAGAACCGGATCTTTTCCTACGTCCTCTTTGCCTGGTCGGCGCTGCCACATGCAAACGCGAGCGCGGTCTCGTCTGGTTGCAAAGGACCTTGGGATTTGACACCCATGCATGCATGCATCTCTGAAGGTGGTAACATAATATGTTACTGTAACATAGCGCTTTTCAAGATAAAATGAGTCTACAACCTAGTAATAAATGAAACCATCAATAACACTACTACAATGTTATTTTGCACTATAAAGATGCTATACACACAACGAAATTGCAGCCGACGTGTGCACGATCCCAAGTGGCAGCATCGACAGCGCTCGTACATGTAGGAGGCAGTTGGTTTTTTTTGTTAGTTGATGCATGCACACTGTGTATCGTTCGCAGATCGTGCAATCCATGCCGTGTGTGAAGCCATTTCGTTAGTGTCATATGCATGACATTACTATAAGTTACTCCCCACTATGACCAGCCTATGGACGGCCAAACACTGCTACCTCGTAGAGCACTAGTAGAAAAAGAGTCTAATGTGAAACTCATTAGTCCCGGTTTGCAATTGAACCGGCACTAATGTGACCATTAGTGCCGGTTCTCATTAGTACCGGTTCGTGGCGAACCTTTAGTACCGGTTCGTGCCACGAACCGGTATTAAAGAGGTGGTGGCCTTTAGTACGGGTTGGTGGCCCCAACCGATACTAAAGGGGGGGGGGTCTTTAGTACCGGTTGGAGCCACCAACCGGTACTAAAGGTGGTGGCCTTTAGTACGGGTTGGTGGCTACAACCGATACTAAAGACCCCCCCTTTAGTACCGGTTGGAGCCACCAACCGGTATTAAAGGTGGTGCGCTGCCACCCGCAGTGCACAATGTTTAGTCCCACCTC
The DNA here is from genome assembly GCF_018294505.1 of Triticum aestivum. Classification (NCBI taxonomy): domain Eukaryota; kingdom Viridiplantae; phylum Streptophyta; class Magnoliopsida; order Poales; family Poaceae; genus Triticum; species Triticum aestivum. The sequence continues at coordinate 676,189,229 of NC_057813.1, read as the reverse complement.
GCTAGTTGAGAGGAGCTCGCACCGGTTTATAAGCCCCGCCGCGGCTACCGTGTCGAGCTCCTCTCTAAGCAGGCCTTTGTGGGCCTATTGCAAGTCTTCTGCCCTGTGGGGCCTACTGGGCCGTGCGGGCCTGCATCCTGGCCCAACTAGAGATTGGGTTTCTAGTCGTATGCAGGCGGTGCCGGCCCAGTAGGCGGGCTGTTTTTGCTTTATTTCAAAAATAAAAATAAAAAATTTCTTACCAACCGGGACTAAAGGTCCCCCAGACCACGGCGCGCCTCGTGCCACGTGGTGGGCCTTTGGTCCCAGTTCGTGTTGAACTGGTACTAAAGGGGGGGGACCTTTAGTCCCCACTCTTTAGTACCGGTTCCAGAACCGGTACTAAAGGTCC
>NC_057813.1:676186736-676188828 GCF_018294505.1 Triticum aestivum | reverse complement strand
TTTAGTCCCACCTCGCTAGTTGAGAGGAGCTCGCACCGGTTTATAAGCCCCGCCGCGGCTACCGTGTCGAGCTCCTCTCTAAGCAGGCCTTTGTGGGCCTATTGCAAGTCTTCTGCCCTGTGGGGCCTACTGGGCCGTACGGGCCTGCATCCTGGCCCAACTAGAGATTGGGTTTCTAGTCGTATGCAGGCGGTGCCGGCCCAGTAGGCGGGCTGTTTTTGCTTTATTTCAAAAATAAAAATAAAAAATTTCTTACCAACCGGGACTAAAGGTCCCCCAGACCACGGCGCGCCTCGTGCCACGTGGTGGGCCTTTGGTCCCGGTTCGTGTTGAACTGGTACTAAAGGGGGGGGGGGACCTTTAGTCCCCACTCTTTAGTACCGGTTCCAGAACCGGTACTAAAGGTCCTTACGAACCGGTACTAAAAGTAATTATTCTACTAGTGGAGCTAGCTGGATCTAGGTATATGCCCCCCCCCCAGCTTTGTGTTATTTCGTCACGACACCGATCGGAGTTGTTGACACATTGCGCAAAGCTTGTTGGTGTAGATCTTATGTTGCAGACGGTCCTTCGATGAGATCTCCCAAAAGCTTCCACAACTGCAAGAATACAACATGTTTGTAAATGAGATCAGCTAGATGTTTAAACAAACGGCCCTCGATCAATGCTTTATTACGAGTAGTCCATATCAAGGCTGCAAGCAAAACCAGGCTAGCCTCCTATCATTCGCTCTTGTCCTGAACCCCGCTTTGTTTGATGAGCACCTCGATGCTTGCCTAATCACACTCCAAGCGAATCTCTCAATGATGCATCGAGAAAGAATGTGACCAGTCCTCATCTTCACCACACTACACACATTTACCATCGCCTAGGAATTCGCTTCCGCTCCACTTGTCATAAGAAGACCTTAGTTTTTGCCAGAATTCTAGCTTTCCAAATCCGCATCAGCTCATATCTTGGTGCTAATTTGAAAATCTCCTTATATAGCGATCCCATCAAGAATAGGCCTGATGGCTGAATTTTTATGAGACCACATCCGCACCCATGGAAACTCGAAGATCCCGTCAAATTTTTGAATATCCAAAGCTTTTTTATGGGTCTGATTTTAGTCAGTGTGTCCACGTCAAGGAAGTTTTGCAAGCATTTATCCATCTTTGATGCTAAATAATCATTTCTTTTTCTTTTTGAATTCGCTGTTTACAATGGGGTTTAGATGAGTTCGAGCTCCAAAAATGAAGTCCTCTTTCTATTCATCATTTTGTTTTTAGTGATACACTCCAGTTGTAAGATGGTGTAGAATTAGACTCTACACATAATTAATTCATACCAAATCCTTTTAACGAGTCAGGGAGTGAACCCAATAGCGAAATTGGCCCCGCCCCTGCAGACAATTAAGTTAAGGAATGGTGAACAAAGCAAATGAGGAACTCAAATCATCAAAGAAAATAATTGGCAAACTCGCAAAGCTTGCCACTTGGACGAAGTGGAATGGAAGGCATGCCAGCCTAATCCTTTCGAAGATAATTTCTGACGTACATCCTCGTCAAAATTCCACAGGACCAAACGTACTGTCCAAAACTAATTTGTCTAGTACCTTGTGCACCTTGCCCATTAATCCCTGGACTAATGGTGCCCTGTTAACTCACATTCACTCGTCACATGGCTCTGCAGCTGGTTGGCGCGGAGTGCCTCATTCCACGGGTGAGGGCCTGGAGGACAAACATGTTAAAGTGTATTGATGTAATGTGTATACGGTATCTTGTATAAACCGTATACATGTGTAGATAAGGATGGCGTTGCGTATTGTACCAGGTTGTTAGGTTGTTGTGATCGTTCCGGTCGTCGCCTCGCTCATCCACTGGACCTCACCACTGCCCGCACGCACACGCCGCTCCCTACAAGGCCCTACCGCAGCTTGGCCGTGGTCAGGCTTTGCTGGCCCCTGCGCGCCGTGCGAGCCCATCTCCACTTGGTCGCGCTCCTCACGAGCGCTCCCGTGCGTGGCCTCCCCACTCCCGCCGCTGCCACTGCCTGCTGCTGCTCCGGTCGGCGAGCCTCGCCGTGGCTGGCCTGGGCAGTGCCCACGGTCCAG
>NC_057813.1:676179624-676186626 GCF_018294505.1 Triticum aestivum | reverse complement strand
AGGGGACGGCGAGGGGACGGCGATGGGGCGGCGAGGGGGCGACAGAGTGCTTCGCGGCGAGGGAGCGGATTGCAATTAAAAATTGGGGAAAGTTGCATCTGCCAAATCAGCACTGTCCAGTCAGCAAGGAGACTAGTCAAAACCATCTAAATCTGGTGCAAAACCACCATGGGGGAGAATTTATCCGGTTTTAGAGAGTTTAGGGGCTGATTGATCCGGTTTTAGACTTTGAGGGGAAATCGGTCCATCAGACAGGATTTGAGGGGGAAAACGATACTTTCCTCCCTGTAGCGCCCAATAGGAGCTCCCAATTACTACCGGCCGTGTCAAGTCGATCGTTGGCAAGGTGGTGCCCTGCACGGGCCTGCAGGAGCGAGTCACCGTAAAAAGAAAAACAGGCCAAGACGTCCCGGGCCCCCGGTGGGCTGCGCGAGCACAAATAACACCTTAATTGCTCATGTCCGCGCACAGTGCACAGTTCCGCGCGGTCAGATCGGCTCATGCCTTAAACCACGGCCACCTGCGCCACCGGCCCGCCGCCACGGTGACTGAACGCGAGCGCTAGACAGTGGCGCCCGCCGGCCGGCCACCTGCGCGGCACATCACACGTACGTAGGTGTAAGTGCATGGGTATTACACGTAGCAGTAGCCTACTGTTGCACCCGCGCGTACGTCGGTCCCTGCTTGCTCGCTCGCTCACGCATGTACAGCCTCCAAATATATGGCATCATGCATGGGGCTTGCGACACATAGATCACTGACTCCAGGCTCGAGCCAAAACCAGCACCGAAGATGATCCCATCCACCGCAACGACCCCAATCTCACACATTCACTGGTCCCTCCAGCTGCCAACCGGTGGCCACTCCAAGACCGACGATCCGAGGGGTTCCTTTTTTCTGATTTTTTTGGAATTTTTTTTACCACTGTTATTTGAATGACGCGTGTGCACGGTAATTTCCTAGAGTGTGATTGATCATATTTTTTGCTTGGTCGGTCTTTTAAGCACGTTTGGTTTTGTTGTCGTATGTGCCCTTGTCTATTCACGTGTGTGCGACGCATCCTACCATAGAGAGTTCCTCCTTTTTATTAAATTTGATTGATAGTACGTGTTTGTTCCAGAGTTATGTGGGTCAGTTGCACGCCACGCGCCACTGCATCTCGCCACGTCCGCCTAACATGCAGTTGACCAACAATTCCATCGATGACACGTTGTCTTCTAGAAATTGCTGGGATTTTGTCTCCTCCAAATTTGTCTCTCTCGCGTACTTTCCGGTCAAATCGTTTGCCACCGCTCTGCCGCTGTAAGCGCATAAAAAGGCCCCCGCATGTGCCCAAATGCCCAGCCAGCGGATCGCAAGGAGCTCCTCCACCCCAGACGCGGCCGCCTCCTTTTTCCACCGGCACGGGGACGGCGCGGCAGCCCCCCTTTTCCTCTAGCACCGGGACGACGCGGCCGCCGCCTATGCTGCTCCATCCCACCGCAACGTCGTCGCTGGCCCTAGCCACGACTTCGTCGACGCAGCGACCGGATCGGCGGATCCAGCCCGTATGGTGCGGCGGCGGCGGCTGAATCCATGACGGCGACGACGTCCAGCGGTTCCCGCCGGCCCAAGCAGGTCCATCTTCTCGCCAACCCCTCTCATGGGCCCCTCGCTGTCGCCTCGACGGCTGGGCCCCCTCCGCAACCGCCGGCCACCAGCAGCAGCCCCAGAGCCAATGGTGACTTCCAGGCTGCGGCATTGCTCAACACCGGCGGCCTCGACGCCTAGCCCCAGCAAGCATCTCTCTCTCTCACACACACACCCCCGTTCTTCTTCTATGCTGTGCCAGCACGTACCACGGTGGCCATCCATTGCCCAGGCCCGTCCATGCATTGAAGGTACTCAATACTTCTCTTCTTCCTGAATAGATGCTCTTCTGGCATCCACTGCTTTTCTTTGATTTAACCCCTATAATTTTTCATCTTCGGTTGTGCAGATTTGTGTGTATATGACTATAAGGTGCTTGATGAAAACCCAAGCAGGGTAGGAAAAGATTTATTTCTGTTTATGCTCTTTTGTGTAATCAATATTTCTTTTTCTTCTGCTGGGTGGTTGGGAGTTTGTTTTGGGATGTTTCATTGAATTTGGGTAGACTTTTAATGCTTATTTGGAGGCAGCAGGGTCAACTAATTCTGATCCTAGCATAAGTCTGTTTAGAGCATTGCACTGTGTTTTTGCTTTGCTAATACTGATGTGTAAGTCAAGAATGTGCGAGTATATGGACCTTTCTCTTTTGAATAAAGAGATGTGTAAACAACAAAATGATGTATAAACATACAAATTTTGTTCACTAGATACACTGCATGTTCAACACAGATGATCATCAGTGATATGACAAGGTCAACTATTTTCCTAATAATTACTTAATTAGTGGTTATTTCCTATGAGGGAGCCCTTCTACACCTCACGTAGCAGACCTTCTTTGCAACTCTCTTGCTCTCTCATAAGAAGCTATACTTTGCAAGGGTCTCAAAGAAAAAAGTCTGTATTCAACAGATAGTAGATAGAAATTTTGAAGCATCATTTTCGAATATAAATTGATTATCTTTATACTCTGGAGATATTACCTCTCTCAACTCTAATCATTAGCAGAGACTGAATGATCCTAATGGCAAGATGTCGGCATAGTATCCAGGTCTCAGTATACACACTAAAAAAGAGAAGTTGTTTCCCACTCATCCTTTCAACAACCGTAACTACTTTCCAACTTTTTGAGTGACATAGAATTCTATGTTCTGTTTGATTCCTTGCAACCAACAAAAAGGAGTGGCTACACTTTATTGTTTGTTCTATATTTTCATACTTGTTTTTCCTTCGACTACCTCACACTAGAAAGGGGAATAAGTGGGTAGCTAGCTTTTTTCAAGTCCAGCAGAATTTATCATTGATCTATGCATGATTAAACACCAATTGCGGCATTCATTGTGTACTACTATAGTCTTATTGTTGAGATGGTTCTGTTACATTGGTTGAACAAGCTGTGCATTATTGAGTAATGCTGAATGGAACTATCTACTACCTCCGTCCCGGTGTATAAGTCATTCGCGGAGTTCTAGGTCGATAATTTAACTATCTAAATATGTATTATATGTGACAAAAAATATATATTTACAAACTACATCCGTGTGAAATCTAGTGGTATACTTTTCATGACATATAACACATATTTAATTCCTCAAATCGATGACCTAGAACTACGCGAATGACTTATACACCCGGACGGAGGGAGTATTTCTTTTGCAGATGGTGGAGGAATTATTGATCTCAATTTGCCTGCAAGCTCATGGACTGCTATGAGGTGAGTGCCAACTGCTAAGGTACTATGGTAGGAATAAGACACGGTGGTGGTGGTGACCAACGTGTGCGTGCGTGTTGGTCGTGCCGGACGCCGTGGCGTGCGTGCGTGTGTGCGTGCGTTGGGTGCGTGTGTGCGTGTCGAGTCTGTGCTCATGATCGAGTCGTAGTCAGTTAGCAGCAGCCGTGGCTGGACGCGTTAGAACGCGTAGTAGAGGACAGCGTAGGCGAGCTAGTCTCTGGGCGCTCGTACGTGCGTGCGTACGAAAGGAAGCTTGGGCGCTGCGTCTCGTAGGCTACAAAGCCGGCCAGGATTTGGTTTATTAGTCCAGGTTGTTATGCGTAGATGGTTAGGAGTCCAGATATGTCCTGGTTTGTCCAGCTATATATATGACAGGGAAAAGAGGGCGTTTGGCGCCTTGGTTTGTTGCCAGAAAAACAATCTATCTCCGTTCCTTGCTTCGTCTACCTCCATCCCTGAAAGCTAGTTCGAGCTAGTTAGGGTTAGATCCCAACAATTGGTATACAGAGCCTCGTTTGTTCCTGTGCTCGTGGCCATGGCGATCGTCCCGCACAGCGCAGGGGGTAGCACGGTGTCGATGCCGATGTCGATGCTCACACCGGACAACTACACGGTGTGGGCGATCAAGGCCGAAGCCATCCTCGACGCCCAGAACCTCTGGGAAGCGGTGTCACCAGCGAGCGGTGCGGCGGTCGACACGGGGAAGAACAAGACGGCGAGGGCGGTGCTGTTCGGTGCGCTCTCCGAAGACTTGTTGATGCAGGTATCGACGAAGAAGACGGCGGCTGAGGTGTGGGCCAGCTTGAAGACGAGGTTCATCGGTGCCGATCGGGTCCAGGCCGCGCGGCTCTCCACCCTCCGTGGCGAGTTTGACAACCTGCGCATGGAGGAGGGGGAGGCGCTGGACACGTACGCCGGCAAGATAGGCGGCATGGCAGCAAGGTATGCTGGCCTCGGCTCGACGCTCGGCGACGCCGCCATGGTGAAAAAACTGCTCGACACGGTGCCCGATCGGTTGTATGCCGCGGTGGCCGGGATCGAGCAGTTTTGCGACGTGGAGACGATGGCGTTCGAGGAGGCGTTGAGCAGGCTCAAGGCGTTTGACGAACGCTTACGTCGGCGCACACAGGACAACGGCGGACGAGGCGGCGATCAACTGATGTTCACGGCGGCCCAGTGGGAGGCACGGCAGCGTCAGCACGGCGGCAACCTCGACCACGACGACGGTGCGAGCAGTGTGGCTTCGGGCACGAGACGGCGGCGCGGGAAGTGCTACAACTGTGGCGTTCGTGGCCACTTCTCCCGCGACTGCCGGCAGCCGAAGAAGGAGAAGGCGCTCCTCGGCGACATCGACGACGAGCCGACCTTACTGTAGGTCGTGTCTTAGGGGGAGATTGTTAGGAATAAGACACGGTGGTGGTGGTGACCAACGTGTGCGTGCGTGTTGGTCGTGCCGGACGCCGTGGCGTGCGTGCGTGTGTGCGTGCGTTGGGTGCGTGTGTGCGTGTCGAGTCTGTGCTCATGATCGAGTCGTAGTCAGTTAGCAGCAGCCATGGCTGGACGCGTTAGAACGCGTAGTAGAGGACAGCGTAGGCGAGCTAGTCTCTGGGCGCTCGTACGTGCGTGCGTATGAAAGGAAGCTTGGGCGCTGCGTCTCGTAGGCTACAAAGCCGGCCAGGATTTGGTTTGTTAGTCCAGGTTGTTATGCGTAGATGGTTAGGAGTCCAGATATGTCCTGGTTTGTCCAGCTATATATATGACAGGGAAAAGAGGGCGTTTGGCGCCTTGGTTTGTTGCCAGAAAAACAATCTATCTCCGTTCCTTGCTTCGTCTACCTCCATCCCTGAAAGCTAGTTCGAGCTAGTTAGGGTTAGATCCCAACAATTGGTATACAGAGCCTCGTTTGTTCCTGTGCTCGTGGCCATGGCGATCGTCCCGCACAGCGCAGGGGTAGCACGGTGTCGATGCCGATGCCGATGCTCACACCGGACAACTACACGGTGTGGGCGATCAAGGCCGAAGCCATCCTCGACGCCCAGAACCTCTGGGAAGCGGTGTCACCAGCGAGCGGTGCGGCGGTCGACACGGGGAAGAACAAGACGGCGAGGGCGGTGCTGTTCGGTGCGCTCTCCGAAGACTTGTTGATGCAGGTATCGACGAAGAAGACGGCGGCTGAGGTGTGGGCCAGCTTGAAGACGAGGTTCATCGGTGCCGATCGGGTCCAGGCCGCGCGGCTCTCCACCCTCCGTGGCGAGTTTGACAACCTGCGCATGGAGGAGGGGGAGGCGCTGGACACGTACGCCGGCAAGATAGGCGGCATGGCAGCAAGGTATGCTGGCCTCGGCTCGACGCTCGGCGACGCCGCCATGGTGAAAAAACTGCTCGACACGGTGCCCGATCGGTTGTATGCGCGGTGGCCGGGATCGAGCAGTTTTGCGACGTGGAGACGATGGCGTTCGAGGAGGCGTTGAGCAGGCTCAAGGCGTTTGACGAACGCTTACGTCGGCGCACACAGGACAACGGCGGACGAGGCGGCGATCAACTGATGTTCACGGCGGCCCAGTGGGAGGCACGGCAGCGTCAGCACGGCGGCAACCTCGACCACGACGACGGTGCGAGCAGTGTGGCTTCGGGCACGAGACGGCGGCGCGGGAAGTGCTACAACTGTGGCGTTCGTGGCCACTTCTCCCGCGACTGCCGGCAGCCGAAGAAGGAGAAGGCGCTCCTCGGCGACATCGACGACGAGCCGACCTTACTGTAGGTCGTGTCTTAGGGGGAGATTGTTAGGAATAAGACACGGTGGTGGTGGTGACCAACGTGTGCGTGCGTGTTGGTCGTGCCGGACGCCGTGGCGTGCGTGCGTGTGTGCGTGCGTTGGGTGCGTGTGTGCGTGTCGAGTCTGTGCTCATGATCGAGTCGTAGTCAGTTAGCAGCAGCCGTGGCTGGACGCGTTAGAACGCGTAGTAGAGGACAGCGTAGGCGAGCTAGTCTTTGGGCGCTCGTACGTGCGTGCGTACGAAAGGAAGCTTGGGCGCTGCGTCTCGTAGGCTACAAAGCCGGCCAGGATTTGGTTAGTCCAGGTTGTTATGCGTAGATGGTTAGGAGTCCAGATATGTCCTGGTTTGTCCAGCTATATATATGACAGGGAAAAGAGGGCGTTCGGCGTCGTGGTTTGTTGCCAGAAAAACAATCTATCTCCGTTCCTTGCTTCGTCTACCTCCATCCCTGAAAGCTAGTTCGAGCTAGTTAGGGTTAGACCCCAACATACTATCCTAATATATATAAGATTTCCCATCGGAAACTTGAAATCGTAGGGTATACCGACTGTTGCATTATGGCCATTCGGTTCATTTTGTTTGCATTACTGTATGCAGTCTTTTCTCTCGGTGTTGGAAGACAAACTGAAAAATGTTCCCTCTATTTACAGTCATGTTCACTTTAGATATACGAAATCTTTGATTTATTTTGTCAATTGTGTTCTTCATCAGATGTTGTTCTTAAAAGGTTGCTGGTTACACCTAGAAAGATCCTCCTATAAAAGTAAAGTTGCGCTCTTTCACGCACATCACCCGTGGATCTCAGTGGATCTAGATAGGCAACATTCATATTGCGAAAAACATAATTTACCTGCTATTCTTTCTGGC
>NC_057813.1:676149752-676179517 GCF_018294505.1 Triticum aestivum | reverse complement strand
TATATATATATATATATATATATATATATATATATATATATATATATATATATATATATATATATATATATATATATGGCAACGTATCTTATGCATCCGCAGGAGTCGTGTATCCGTGCATCCGTTTTGTCCTCGACCATCAGATCGAAATCGCATGGGCAGCATCAAAATAATGATTAATTTACGTTTACACGCCCGCATAGACACCCAAGTCGATGTAATTTGTCAGTAAACCCCCTAACGCCCGTAGATAGATCGAATTAATGAAACAGATCAGATCAGGCTGTGCGCCGGCGGCCACTACAAATCGCGGCCGGCGTGCGATCACAAACATGGAGACCATTCCGGTTTCCGCAACACAGGGCGGCGCGGCGACGAACAGAGGCAACACAACACAGCAGGGACCGGTGACGACCACACAACGCGGCAGGCACCGGCGGCGACCAAACAGCAGCGTCCAGTAGTAGCGGCGGTGAACACACAACGCGGAGGCCAGCCACGATCGCCCACAGCTCCATAAGGATTCGTAACATGCATGCAACTGCACGTGCTATCCATAGCTAATCAGATCCAGCATTAGTTAAATTGTGATTCCAGCCAGTCGTGCCTGTTCATGAAAACTGTGAGTTCCCTTGCCTGTATGCCAGTATGGTTCTCAAGGGCATTGAATATGTGAGACTTAATCGTCGTCTGGTTGTCTCTCGATCAGAACCAGAGATGAAGCTGCTGATGTCTATAAGTTAGAATCGAAGACTGCATCGACTGATCTGTCGCCGCCGAGGCCTGCTGATGTCTATAGGACAAATTTTATCTACAAGCAGTGGTAACTACCACCTAGCTAGCTGACCTCCACATGTCCACACTCTACGTAGCACCAAGCCAACTGGATAGATGGATGCGGTTAACGGGTTCTATGCAATCCAATAAGAGCAACTAATTTAGTTTAATTATTAAATAATTCGGCAAGTTGTTGAACTACTTCCTCAATTCTAGGCAACGTACTTGGATCACATTGTTTATTGGATAAGCATGTGTGGACGTGGCGCCTATTATTCCTGAAGGAAGGAAAATCTTTAGTACGAGGAATTAAATAGAGTATTTATAGTGGACTGTATTTGTAGCAATACAATATTGAAGTATATCATAAAAGAGAGTATTTTCCACAAAAATAAAAATAAAAGAATATGGCCATATATGCTGCCGGCAAGGATTAATTATATGGTGATATTTTCATTCTTACTTTGTGTACATTCAAAGTGGGAGTATATAGAATGGAGTAATTTTTAAAGAGAGTGAACGCTCAAAGGAGTATATAGAATGGAGTAATTTTTATGAAATTAATGCATATGCAGTATGTTGTATTCTGTTACGAAAGTATGGAGTATTTTCCGTTTAGGAAAATATGGAGTGTAGTATGTTGTATCTTGTTAAGAAAGTATGGAGTATATTCCTTCTAAGAAAGTATGAAGTATAGAGTATTTCACTAATCTAGGACATCTAATCAGAGTATGAAGTATACAATATACTATTATGTCAATGAAAGAATGGAGTATATAATATACTACTATTCTATAGGAATATGTACTTTGTAGAATGGAGTATATAATATACTACTATTTTATAGGAATGTATATGTACTTTGTAGAGTATGTACTGGGTATTTAGTATGGAGTATCTCTAAAAAGGAGTATAAAGTATGGAGTATGTCCAAATAAGGAGTATATTTTCCAAAATAAAGAGTATCTTCCTACAAAAAATAGATATGCTAAGAGGAGTATCTCAATAAAAAGAAGTAAGTACATCTTGATACTGACCAAATATACTAGAGTATGCATGTGTTTGTTCTATTCTGTTTTCACGTACAAGTACAAGATTGCAAAAATGAAAAATCTGCCAAGATACTACATCTTCAAGCAACTGTAACTACTAGCTAGAACATCAGTCGGCTAGAAGAGACAACATGGGAACAAAACTTTAACACATGGCTTTCTTGGACTTTGTGATGATGCTTTCTCATGCACGTGTGTATACTGATCTGTAACTAGAGAATTGGATTGGGACTCATGTAGTGCTAGACGTGGTGATAGCTGGGGTGGACACGTCCAAGATCATATAGTATAGGGTCGATGTAGCAGGCAGTGGTGAGCTCTTCAACGGCGGCAGTGGCGGCCGTGGTGGAGAGCGCATGTTGACGGCGGCTGGTTGAGCATGCGGTATGTTTAGTATAATAGTAGTTCCATACATCATCGTAAGAAGCCACCAATCACATAGGAGCGGCCGGCCGGCCGTGGCGACGGCTCCACAGTGGTGACGCCATGACACCGGCATACAGTCCGAGAAGAAATTACTGTACGAAGATGGTCTCTTCCTGTGACTGCGCACTTGGTCGGCTTGCAGTCGCCATGCTCGTTGTTCCTTATCATCACATCTGGATCTTCGTAATCACGCTGCGACACTCATGCAAGAACTGCACCAGGTCGCTGCGTGCAAAGGCAGTCCATCATAGGTGCATGCCCATGCTCTAGATCAACGATGAATTCATATTAGATAAGAAACAAATCAGGAAGAGACTAGAAGATTTTGTTTGCCTGATGAATACCTTGCGACATGCATCCATGCTCCTAATCCTAATCGGCTGCAATTGCCGGCGAGTTGGCGACTGCCGTAACAAAATTTAGTTCCGCCGTTATCGAATCCATTGATCTCCTAATGGTGAGATGCCACGAAACGTCCTGCATGCCTGCTGTTGTGAGGTGATTAAATAATATCTATGCATGATAGTCGGAATTGTACGGGCGCTTTCTCTTATCGGGCGAAGTGGAAAAAGAGAGCCTATTTTCACAACCAACCCGTTAATCAATAGCCACACCAAAGATGAGATCGAACGGCGCTGAGAACAGAGGTAACTACCACTATATGGTAGTATGTATTTTCCCTATATATATATATATATATATATATATATATATATATATATATGATTCTTGGGCTCGTCACAAGATTATAGTGGGCATGTGCACTTTCTGCAAGGGAAGATCATAGAACACATGCAACTTGGTTCTATCTGAAACAAAGAAACTATACACTAGATAAAATGATTAGTCTTTGAAGGGTTAAGCTTATTTTTGGTTAATCTACTGCTTCAAGTTTGCTTCATCAAATGATCCCTTTTTTGGCCATTTTAATATTTTACATTATGGCATTCCGTGATAGTGTGCCCACTTCTTCTGTAGCCACCCTTTCTGATGACCAAATCATGATATTACTTTGTTTTCTTTTTGATACGTGTGTGAATTTTCCCAGCACTAAACAACAATGCCATGAATACAACATAAGATATGATAGTAAGGTTTGCTTACCCTTGGTGATCATCAAGAGTTGATGTTTTATCTCTGAATTGGGAACAATAGTCCAACTAAATAAATATGACCGCTTATGCATAGGCGGTTCTTATAAACAAATAATTGTAGTATGATTATTTATTTTGTGCACCTGCAAGATGCTATTACTTGTCCTATAGAATTGATTATTTGTCTTGGAATTACAGAGGAATAATAATCTCACTCGGATCTGGACTATAATTTTTTTGGTTTCAGGTATGTAGAATTAGGGCTTTAGGTTGTAACCTGGGTGGTTAGTAGATTAGATTTCGCAGAGCTTTTCAAATATGTTCAAACATCTCAGTGGATCAGATTTATGTATTTATTGTTTATTTAAATATCATTGTCCTTTTAAAAGGAAATGTACCATTTTTCGTTTAAGTTTGACCAAGGTTGTCAAAGTAGTAAACTCAGCCATTGTGGCATGATCAACTTTTATGAGCAACTTCTTTATACTGGGCAAATCAAATGTAGGTCCAAGTGGCTTCGCGATAGGGTTTGGAAACACTGCTTCTGGGTAACCATGGGATGCCCGTAGGAGAGACAAATAAACATAGCATACAGAGAAATAATCGATTCATCACAAGTACATGCAGTCTTTCTTTGGTCATACATGCAGTTTAATTTTTGTTGGCAGACCATTTTACTCAATTTAATTATCTTATTTTCATTTGAGAACATCTTAATGTTCTCGCTTTGTACTGGTAAAGGAATGCAAGTGTTGAAATTCTGGTTATATTGATGTTTTTGCCGTCAGTATAACATTGCCATGTACTGATATATATGGGATAATAAGCTTCAGTGTATGAAGCTGTTATTAACTTCTGCTCCCATCATGCACGGCTTAACCCTTGATGTATAGCTGCACTTATTAGCAATGTGTGTCATCTGTTAGCGATGTACACAGTGATTTCTGCAATTCTTACGGGAGAGTCACCTCTGTTTAATGCACCTGTTTCAGTAGAAGCACAAACAACCCTCCATGAAAACTTCTACAGTTTTATGTTTACATCACAATACAGAGACATGAGTTTTATAATTAAGTTGGAACATAAGTTTTAGTATATTTTCTGATTGTATCTTCAATGACATGTTGGACAGCAATACTTTCTAGCATATCAACCTAATACAAACTCTTACATTGATGTAACAACGGTTTCCCTAAGAAGGCTCTTACATTGGTTGCAGTTGCGTGTGCTTGAGTCGTCTATGGTGTAGTGTAACTAGATCTAATGAATGACTTAGCAGCGAATTAAGTCTTAGGACGAGTTACCAAGCATTATAAAAAACAAATAGCTTATCAAGCCAGGTAGCGCGGCATGCCGCCGCGCACTACCCGCTAGTATATGCTACCATGCATGGGACTTGCGACACATAGACCACTGAGTCCAGGCTCGAGCCAAAACCAGCACGGAAGATGATCCCATCCACCACAACGAACCCAACCTCACACATTCACTGGTCCCTCCAGCTGCCAACCGGTGGCCACTCCAAGACCGACGATCCGAGGGGTATGATACATAAACGGCAGCATCCATCGATGCCAAGGAGATCTGAGATTTCCCTAAAATTATCCTGGTAGAAGGCGAGCACCACGCCACGACGACGTCTTTAAGAAGAAAGTGGCACCCGCTAGTGCCGTCTTTTCCTGCCTTGGCCAACAACCAAGAGTGGAGCTTTTACCCGAATTTGCCTCGCCTTCCATCCACCCAAGCCACTGTAGAAGATGATGAACCGTCTCAACCCTCCAATAGGAGATCCCACGGGGTATATATTGATATTGTTGGAGAGAACCCTCGAAGCATTACATGATCGTACAGACAGTGCTGGAATTTTGTCTATTTTGGGCCTAGCCCAATAGCAGTTTCTAAAATTCCTAATAAATTCTAGAGGCCCACGCATCCATTCGTGCAAGGCAAGAGGTGGAACTAAAGTTTAGTCCCACATTGCTAGTTTAGAGGGAGTTGGACCTCTTTATAAGGGAGGTTCTTTCCCCACATGTATGAGGATCAGAACAAGAGGGACATCCACGCGCGCTCCTCCTCCGCTGCCGCGCGCCGCGCCGCGGGTTGCGGAAATGAGCCAAGCCGATGTATAAATTTTTGCCACGCACGACGGGTATACGAAAGGTCACGCGGGAGCTGAAACGTTTTCTGTAGTGGACACTGAATCCGAACGGCGCGCCTCTTTGGCTGAAGTCCGTTCGCTTCATCTCCCTCTCTTCATTTTACCTCTCGTCGCTACCCTCTCGCCTCCTTCTCTTGTGCCTATAAAAGGGAGGTAGCTCCTCTCAGGGAGATGCACCAGAACTATTTCTTCCTCTCGCCATCGATTCCTGAGCACTACGGCTGCTACTACGATCTTCCTCATCCCAGCTTGCGGCGTGCACTGCAGGTCGGGACAGTAGGCCTCCGAAACCGCACCTTTTTGAGTCATGTACGGGAGAAGGGTGATAAGGTTTCTGGGGAGCGCTCTGCGCGACTACTGAATGGTTCATCACTGACACCGACGACCACTTCCCCGATGACGACTTCTTCCCCGACGTCGACAACCTCTTCGACGACATGGCTACCAAGGATGTCGACCCCAAGTCCAGTGCTTCTGCTCCTGCTGTTGTCCCGTACATGTTCGTGTTTTTCTTGTTAGAGGTCCTGCCACAGATCCTTGTTCTAGTGTTTTCCCTAGATATGTTAGGCTCTATTTCATATATGCAACTATCTATACTGTCTGCTCTAGATATGTTTGGTTACAATTCATATATGCAGATGCTATTTACCTTCTCTCTACCAGATTGCATGACTTGTTTTATCTCTGCTATATTATTCATGTTTTATCTAGTATTTCTGTTAATAAAATCATTCAGTAAATTGCTCATTTTTTCAACAATCCAAAAACCTTATTATAGGCAATTTACCCCGACTGGTTTTACTCTGTTTAAGGCTGATCTTTTGAGTGTTCTTGGTGAGAACATAGTTGATGCTTATGCGTCAATTGATAATGGAAAAGATATATGGGACACACTCGAGGCCAAGTTTGGGGTCTCGGATGCTGGCACTGAGCTGTATATCATGGAGCAATTCTATGATTACAGGATGACTGAAGAGCGCCCCGTGGTTGAGCAAGCTCACGAGATACAGTCATTTGCTAGAGAACTTGAGAACTTCAATTGTATCATACCGAACAAGTTTATTGCCAAAGGTATCATCACTAAGCTTCCTCCCACGTGGAGGAACTTTGCTACCTTCCTGAAGCATAAGAGGCAGGAGTTTTCCGTTCTGGATCTCATTGGTACTCTTGATGTGGAAGAAAAGGCGAGAGCAAAGGACAACCGTGCTCGAGGTATTGAGGGAGGTTCTAGTGCCAATCTGGTACAGAAGAAAAACTTCCAGCCCCACAAGTTCAAGAACAAGGGCAAGTTTGGTGGGAAGAACAAGGCTGTACAACACATGAACTTCAAGAAGAACAATGACAAGAAGAACAGTGTTTGTCATGTGTGTGGAGATCCTGATCATTGGGCTCCTAGTTTTCCTAATCGCTATGACAAGCATCATCTTGGGAAAGGCGGCAAGACCGCTAATGTTGTCATTGGAGACACTGACATGAAGGATGCTGGGTATGGTATTTCCCACTATTCTTTTAGTATGTCATTCTCCTGATTGGTTAATTGACACATGTGCTAATGTGCATGTATGCGGTGATATTTCCATGTTTTCGTCTTATCAGACCGCAGGGACTTCCACCGTGCTGATAGGCAACGATTCAAGTGCTTCTGTTCGTGGTGTTGGCACGGTCGATCTGAAGTTTGCTTCAGGGAAGATCGTGCGGCTGAAGAGCGTGCATTATGTCCCCTCCGTCAATAAAAATCTTGTTAGCGGATCTCTTCTGTGTAGAGATGGCTACAAGCTTGTCTTTGAGTCAAATAAATTTGTAATTTCCAAGTATGGAACCTTTGTTGGTAAAGGCTATGAGTCAGGAGGCCTGTTTCATTTATCCTTATCATATGTTTGCAATAAAGTTGTTAATCATGTTTGCAACAATAGTGAATCAAATGTGTGGCATTCACGTCTCTGTCATGTTAACTTTGGTTGCATGTCACGACTAGCAAAGTTAAACTTAATCCCTAGTTTCACCACTGTCAAGGGATCTATGTGTCAAGTGTGTGTGCAAGCTAAGCAACCTCGTAAGTCTCATGTGACTGCGGAAACGAGAAATCTTGCACCACTAGAGCTCATACATTCAAATCTATGTGAAATGAATGGTGTTTTAACAAAAGGTGGAAAGAAGTATTTTATGACATTAATTGATTACTCCACTAGATACTGTTAGGTGTATCTTCTGAAATCTAAGGATGAGGCTTTGAACTATTTCAAGATCTCTAAAGCTGAAGCGGAAAACCAACTTGATCGAAAGATCAAGAGGCTTAGGTCCGATCATGGTGGAGAGTATTTCTCAAATGAATTTGATTCATTTTGTGAGGAACATGGTATAATTCATGAGAGGACGCCACCCTATTCACCTCAGTCAAATGGGGTGGCCAAGAAAGAATCGTACTCTAACTGATTTGGTTAACGCCATGTTAGACACATCGGCTCTCTCCAAGGCATGGTGGGGGAGGCGATATTGACTGCATGTCATGTCCTAAACCGATTTCCCACAAAGAACAAAGAGATAACTCCATTCGAGGAATGGGAGAAGAAAAGGATAAAGCTCTCTTATCTACGAACCTGGGGGTTGTTTGACGTAAGTCAATGTGCCAATTCCAAAGAAGCGCAAGCTCAGACCAAAGACTGTGGATTGTGTTTTCCTGGGATATGTTTTCATACCATTGGTTATAGATTCTTGGTTGTAAAATCTGAGGTACCTGACATGCATGTCGGTACGATCATGCAGTCAAATGATGCGACTTTCTTTGAAGATATCTTTCCCATGAAGGATATGGCTACCTCATCTAATCAGGAGACGCCTAGTTCATTGACTCAGGAACCAGTTACAATTATTGAACCTGCCATTTCGATGGAACACTTTGAAAATCCTGTGGAGGAGAACAATGAAGTCCTACTAGGAGCAAGAGATAGCGGGCTGCAAAGTCTTTTAGTGATGATTTTCTTGTGTATCTCATAGATGACACTCCCAGTTCTATTTCAGAGGCCTATGCATATGAGGATGCTGACTACTCGAAGGAAGCGGTTCGTAGTGAGATGGATTCCATCTTGGCAAATGAAACTTGGAAGATAACTGATCGTCCTTATGGGTGCAAACCTATATGATGCAAATGGGTTTTCAAGTAGAAGCTTAGGCCTGATGGTACTATTGAGAAGTACAAGGCTCGGCTCGTGGCTAAGGAATATACCCAAAAGGAAGGTGGAGACTTCTTTGATACTTACTCACCCGTGACTCGACTGACCACTATTCGAGTACTACTTTCACTTGCTACCTCACATGGTCTTCTCGTTCATCAAATGGATGTTAAGACTGCTTTCCTAAATGGAGAGATAGAAGAGGAAATTTATATGGAACAACCAGATGGGTTTGTAGTAGATGGCCAGAAAGGAAAAGTGTGCAAGTTGCTGAAGTCTTTGTATGGACTTAAGCAAGCACCCAAGCAGTGGCATGAGAAGTTTGAAAGAATTTTAACAGTCGCAGGCTTTGTTGTAAATGAAGCTAATAAATGTGTGTACTATCGCCATGGTGGGAGCGAGGGAGTTATCCTTTGCTTGTATATTGATGACATACTGATTTTCTGAACAAATCTGAAGGTTATTAAGGAGGTCAAGGATTTCCTATCTTGTTGCTTTGAGATGAAGGATTTAGGAGTGGCTGATGTCATTCTGAAAATCAAGTTGTTGAGAGACGATGATGGTGGGATTACATTGCTTCAATCTCACTATGTGGAAAAGATCTTGAGTTACTTTGGCTACAGTGACTGCAAGCCCTCTCCAACACCATATAATGCTAGTGTGTTGCTTCGAAAGAATCGAAGAATTGTTAGAGACCAATTAAAATATTCTCAGATTATTGGCTCGCTTATGTATTTAACCAGTGCTACAAGACCTGGACATCTTTTGTTGTTAGCAAACTGAGCCGGTTTGTCTCAAAACCAGGAGATGTGCATTAGAAAGCTCTAGAGAGAGTATTGCGTTATTTGAAAGGCACTACAAATTATGGAATTCACTACACTGGGCACCCAAAGGTGCTTGAAGGGTATAGTGACTCAAACTGGATCTCTGATGCTGATGAGATAAAGGCCACGAGCGGATATGTATTCACTCATGGAGGTGGCTTTGTTTCTTGGAAGTCTTGCAAGCAGACCATCTTAACGAGGTCAACAATGGAAGCAGAACTCACAACACTAGATACAGCTACGGTTAAAGTAGATTGGCTTCGTTGGCTCTTAAATGACTTGCCGGTTGTTGAGAAACCTGTATCGGGTATTCTTATGAGCTGTGACAATCAAACTGTGATCACGAAAGTGAGTGGCCGAAAGGATAATATGAAGTCATCAAGACACATTCAGAGAAGGTTGAAGTCTGTCAGAAAAATGAGAAACTCCAAAGTTATTGCATTGAATTATATCCAAACGTCTAAAAATCTAGCAGATCCTTTTACTAAGGGTCTATCACGTAATGTGATAGATAATGCATTGAGGGAGATGGGTATGAGACCCACAATATGAGTTGTTCATAGTGGTAACCTATTCTTTGTGATCGGAGACCCTGTAAATTAGATGTGGAAGACAAGCTGTTGGTCAACTGAGAGGAGAGTATCCTTATGTTAACAATACCACTCCATGAAGATGCAATACTCTTCTAAATCTACATGGTAGGTTGATGTATATCTTAATGTGTTCTAAGTTGCTCATTAAAGCAGAGATGTTGTCCTACAGAACATGTTTTGAAGAACGCACCTATATGAGTCTGATTGTTAAATGTCGCAATCTATGAGAGTAGGGTTCTCTCTAGTAAACTCATGAAAGGTCTCGGAGTATGACGCATAAGCTCCTCCCGCGGGGAAGACCTATGGTAGCCACGTATCGGTCAAGGCTTTGCGTGAAGCTAGATTCGCAGAAAACTTGCAGTTCAAGGCCCAGTCCATTGTTTAAGTTGCTTACTAGTGTAGCATATAGTTCTAGGTGGAAGTTCATTAACAGTCTCCACTGCAGTACCGGTATATAACACAGTGTTTTGGAACCAAAGGCAAATTTTGTGTGCCTCTGGGATCTGGTGGGGGATTGCTGGAATTTTGTCTATTTTGGGCCTAGTCTAATAGCAGTTTCAGAAATTCCTAATAAATCCTAGAGGCCCACGCAACCCATTCGTGCAAGGCTGGTTTAGAGGGAGTTGGACCTCTTTACAAGGGAGGTTCTTTCCCCACTTGTATGAGGATGAGAACAAGAGGGGTATCCACGCACGCTCCTCCTCTGCCGTCCACCTTGCCACGCCACGCCTCACCATGACACGCTGTGGGTTGCCGGAATGAGCCAAGCCGATGTATAAATTTTTGCCACGCACGACGGGTATACGAAAGGTCATGCGGGAGCTGAAACATTTTCTGTAGTGGACACTGAATCCGAACGGCACACCTCGTCGGCTGAAGTCCGTTCGCTTCGTCTCCCTCTCTTCGTACGAGAGAAGGGTGATAAGGTTTTTGGGTAGCACTCTACGCGACTACTGAACAGTTCATAACAGACACCGATGACCACTTCCCCGACGTCAACAACCTCTTCGACGACATGGCTACCAAGGATGTCGACCCCAAGTCCAGTGCTTCTGCTCCTGCTGCTGTCCCGTACGTGTTCGTGTTTTTCCTGTTAGAGGTCCTGCCACAGATCCTTGTTCTAGTACTTGCCCTAGATATGTTAGGCTCTATTTCATATATGCAACTAGCTATACTGTCTGCTCTAGATATGTTTGGTTACAGTTCATATATGCAGATGCTATTTAAGTTCTCTCTATCAGATTGCATGACTTGTTTTATCTTTGTTATATTAGTCATGCTTTATCTAGTATTTCCGTTGATAAAATCATTCGGTAAATTTCTCATTTTTTCAATAGACGGTTGGGGAACTGATGTTACAGAGAAATACATTGAATAGGGAGAAGAGATATGTAGATTTAAACAGGAAAGAAGAATCTGTCTCTAACTCTTATAACGTTTATTACAAGATATTCAACACCCGCCCTTAGTCACAACTGGGCAAGTTGAGATTATGCTAGAATTTTTCCAAGCATCTCGCAGGTAACGCTTTTGTGAATCCATCTGAGCTGATTCTTGGAGTGAATGAATCTGATCTCTAACTATTTATTTGTAACTCGTTCTCTTACAAATTGGAAGTCTATCTCTATATGTTTAGTCCTGTCAGGAGACACCGGATTAGCAGACAATTAGGTTGCACCAATATTGTCACACCAGGGACATGGAGGTTGAGCTTGTGGAACTCCGAGTTCCTTCAACACAGATTGTACCCAAATAACTTCAGCTATTGCATTTGCCAACGCTTTATATTCTCCTTGAGTACTCGACCTGAAAATAGTGGCTTGTTTATTTGCACACCAAAAGATTAAATTTGGATCATAAAAGACAACAAACCCACCAAGACTTGTTGTACTCTTTACATACCTTAGAATACACTTTGCTGCTATCCAATGAGCTGTGGTGGGTGTCTGCGGAAACTTACAAACTTTGTTCACTACAAAGGAAATATCAGGTCGAGTAAGAGCTAAATATTGAAGAGCACCAACAATGCTTCTGTAACTAGTATTATCTTCCTGATTCAGGAGTTCTCTTTCAGTTAAAGTAAAAGATTCTGGGCTAGATAAAGATATTGGTGAGGGCTTGCAATCTTTCGTGGCAAATCTCTTAGATCCTTTAGAGAAAAATCTGAACTCAAATCTTTTAGCAATCCTGTTATTGCCTCATTTGATGAGCTAGTCACAATAATATCATCAACATATATGAAAAAAAAGAAGGAGGTTTTGAATTTGTTGTAAATGAACAGTGAGGGCCAGACTTTCATGAAACAAATCCTAATTTTGCATCTTTGTGTTTAAACCAGAGTACCACGCTCTTGGAGCTTGCTTCAATCCATAAAATGCCTTATCAAGCTTACAAACATGAAAGGGTGCATGTCTATCCTCAAACCCAGGAGGCTGATTCATGTAAACTTCCTCTTCTAGAACACCATGAACAAGCACATTCTTTACATCTAGCTGTCTAAGACTCCATCCCCTGGAAATAGAAATGGATAACACAAAATTAATGGAAGCAGCTTTTACAACAAGACTAAAAGTATCATCATAATCGATGACATATTGTTGCTTAAATCCCTTTGCCACTAGTCTGGCTTTATAACGATCAATGATACCATCTGATTTTATTTCGGTCCTATAACCCATTTGCAGGCAATCAAGTTTTCACTTGCCGCTCGAGGAACCAAATGCCACATCTTGTTTTTCTGCAGTGCTAAAAATTCCTCGTTCATTGCATGTTTCCATTGAGCATCACCAAAATCTTCATGTAAAGTATGAGGTTCACCTGATAAACATGCTAGACCAAATTTATCAATATTTTTGTAATTGATGCAACTGATAGCCCCCTTCCGAAGACGTGTGCAGGGTGGTATAATTGCAGCATGAGGAAAATTTGGGGTAGCAAACCTAGGACGTGCACCGGGTACAGATGTAGCCATAGAAGATCCTGGGCTACACCTAGGAGGATCCTCCTGGCGTGTCGCAGGCACCAGGTGATGCACGCACGGTTGGGCCAACAAGAGCAGCACGGTCGGCGGGTGTGGACGAAGCACCAGCGGCCACGTGCCCCATGGGACCACCAAGAGCGGCACAGGCGAAGGACACATGCGAGACACTCGGAGGCCACATGCCCCATGAGGCCACCTGGCGAGGGTGGAGACCATGTGGACGCGTCATTGGTTGGTGGCGTGAAGCCTGAAAGAGATCGTGTGGGTGTCTCTAGCCCTCTTGATGCTGCGGATCCTAGAGCGGATCGGGTGGCAGGTTGCTACAGTGAGGATCCCGAGGCTGATATGCTCAGATTTGGTGCAACGGCTAGAGGACACATGGAATAACCCCTGTTATGGAACAAATTTGCATCATTTTGATTGCCATTTGCTTCTCTGTTTTCTGGAACATCATGCTCAACGAAAGGGTTAGGAGAGTTAGATAAAATTGGATCACTGCAATTATTATTACCCTAAGAATAGACACCGCAAAGCTCAGAAGGAAGCAAGAGAATTTATTTGCGAAGGAGAGCATCGACATTGGGATGGAGTTTTGCGAAGGGGAATTGAGTTTGATCAAGCACAACAACATGAGATATCTAAACCCTGCCACTAGCAATATCAAGACACTTGACTCCTTTATGTTGTGCACTATAGCCAAGAAACACACTCTGAGTAGAACAAACATGAGTTTGCGTTTATTGTAGGGGCGAAGATTGGGCGAACAAGCACAATTGAAGAAACATAATGAGGGGTAAACAGGTTTCACATGTAAGAGGCATTCAGTAGCAGTCTCTTTATTAATGACATGACTAGGAAGATGTTGATGAGATGAATAGCAATCAGAAAAGTTTCATCCCAAAATTTGAGTGGCATGGAGGCAGTAGCTAGTAAAGCAAGTCCTACTCAATCATGTGCCTATGTTTACGTTCTGCAGAACCATTCTGTTTGTGAGCATGTGGGAAAGTGACATGATGGGAGATTCCTATTTTTTGAAGAAAGGAATTGATTTTTTTATTCACCACCCAACCAGATTGAGTAGAAATTTTTTTTGCAATCAAATTGGTGTTCAAAAGTGCTTGAAAATTATGAAAAACTTGAAACACATCAAATCGTTTGTTAAGCGGATAGATCAAAGTGTATTTGCTATAGTCATCAACGATGCTAACATAATAGGTATAGGTGTGTCTCCCAACAGAGGAGGGTGCTGGCCCCCACACATCAGAAAAAAAGTTGAAAAGGTTTCATAGAAACACTAGTGGAAATGGGATATGGTAATTGATGACTTTTTACTATGGCAAGAATGAAAAATAGTTTCTGGACTATGCTCACAAACAGCTGCGAGCTTATTTTTTACTAAGAACTTGATGAACCATAGATAAAGCAGGGTGGCCTAAACAATGATGCCATCTATCGAATGACAGTTCGATGACACCGCGCACTTGTTTATGGAATCTCCTGAACTTGGGAATCAATGGGTAAAATCCATCCACGCATCTACCTCGACACATTATTCTCTTGGTGGCCTCATCCTTGATTAAAAAAGGGTGAATTTCTAGAAACACATGATTATCAAGAGCAATGCAATGGACGGAAAGAAGACTTTTGGAAGTGCTAGGAACATGGTAGATATGTGTGACGTTATCTTCTGTGCTCTTGTTTATTGCATTCCTCATTGTTCGTCCTTGTTCGATATAAGTAAATAACACAACGACAACCATTAGCGGTACTTTTCTTTTGTCACTTCCGATCGAAACCAAATTTGGTTGGTAATTAAGA
Organism: Triticum aestivum; assembly: GCF_018294505.1. Classification (NCBI taxonomy): domain Eukaryota; kingdom Viridiplantae; phylum Streptophyta; class Magnoliopsida; order Poales; family Poaceae; genus Triticum; species Triticum aestivum. Next base: position 676,164,625 of record NC_057813.1, on the reverse strand, counting down.
TCAAGCTAGTATGTTTCACCACTATATATCTTCGTTGGGGCTTTGGTTCTAGTCAGTGTAGAGCATTTTTACGGTACCTTATACTGCTAATAGGGGTCAGCAGTACAAGTTAAGGTGTGTGGTGTATGATCGCTACCTTATACAGCTAATAGGGGTCAGCAGTGCAAGTTAAGGTGTGTGGTGTAAGATATTATGTTACTATCATATGATTCTCTTTCCTCATTAATTATTTGACCAATCATCTATTTTTCTTAGATATGTGTGAAGTTACCACTTAGGACATTTCCAAGGCAGACCGCAAACCTCCCCAACCGTTCGAGCCGGTTTGTCCGGACTGCAGAAGCCATCCAATGCATTCATTTATCGGTACGCGGAATAGTCCGGACGCGATTTCTCTTGCAATCCGGAGACAAACATATGGGGCTTTGTGGGAGTCCAAACAAGCCCGCTTCTAACCACCCTGGACCACCAAAACCTTAGTCCTTCTCGCGTGTGTTCCTGCCTGGCGCCAGCTCCTCGCATTCATGCTGCTATAGAACGCGCCGCTCAACATTGAAGACGAATCAGGGCGGAAGCGTCCTCTTACCGTCCCCGCCATTGAAGCAGCACGCTGGCCGAGGGCACCGCGTGCGACGCGTCTACAGTGTCTGTGGTTGTTCATTGCCGGAGACGCGAGACTGGACGGGACATGACAGATATCTACCATGCCCGTTCAATGCCGATGTCCATCTGTATGCCAGCATTAAACACGCTCGCCGGCCGAGAAACCCACTCCAGGGCCGCGCATTGATGCACCCGGACGCCTTGCCTCACCGGAATCCGCTATATAAAGGCAGCCACACATGGCTAACTCCATACCACAACACAAGCCCCTCCCCATCCTCCTCCCTTGCACTGCATCCGCCATGACTACACGCGGCGAACCATTGTGGGATAGCCTTTCTACGAATATTATGCATGTCATGGCCGCCCTTGCCACCGCTTGGCAGAGCCGCCGTGCTAGGCGGATCGAGGCCGGCTTGCTGGCCAGCTCCCCTGAGGTCTCCGACGACGAGGACGAGACCATGAAGGAGACGGGCTCCAACAACACCGCCCCAGCTCCCGCGCCTCCTGTGCACGCCGGCTTCATCATGGAGTAGGCAAAGGTGTAGTACAACGCCGCCATGGCGGAAGTGCAGCCTGGGCCAACACCTTTATCGGTGTTCCGGCAGGCGCAGCAGGAACAGCGGTACAACTTGTTCCTCCTGGAGCAGCATCGGCTGGCGGATGGCCAGATTTACGGCGAGCGGGCGAGCAAGGAGGCCGTGGCGGCCATGGCCACGGAGAACCTCAACTTCATCGCGGAGCAGCATGCCATCTACGACATCGTCCGCACTCAAGCCGCCACCTACCAGGAAGCGGCCACCACATAGGCGCAGTTGCAGGCGATTGTGGAGGAGAACAACGCCAGCTGTGCCTCCTACCCACTGCCGACGGACCATCACGCGGCCTGGTGGGACGAGGACAACGCCAGCGCCATCATTTTCATCGTGGACCTCGCGTCCAACGACGACGGACAGGGCGCGGACTCCTCCAAGGATGAGTAGGCCACCGGAGGTGGCAGGGCCTGGTGTCCCATGTTGGCCGGTCCGTCTCCCGTGTTCTACTCCTTCTTGAAAGAGACCACACCTTCACTTCATCAGTCTTATCGTTGGTGCCCATGGAGACGGCGGATGAAGAATGACACGGGCTTGGACGCCGGCCGCCGCCGTAGGAGTTTAGGGTCGGGTCTTTTTATTCTAGATGTTCAAAATGTAATAAAATCCGTCGTATTTATATGAAATCTGTTATGTTTGTTTGAAATCCAGCCATGTTTGCATGAATTTCATTTGGTTTGTTGAAAAACAGTTAGAAATGTATGCGGCTAGCGTTGGATGACGTTCTCCCGCATCATAGTTCTTGGATTGGTTCCCATGTTCGCGGATGAATGTAGGAGGTTGGAGATGCCCTTATCCCACTATGGGTAGTCTTAACCACTGCGGTGAAAAAAAAAATTGCAGCCCCGCGCTATTAATATTCTTAAAGACATCCTAATTACTGTGAGATCACGGCGATCCTGCATGGCTGTCGGATATATAGCTAGCTGCCGCACTGGCTCAGTACGTACGTCCTGGTGCCAATTTACACGCAGGGGAATATATTCAAGCAATCAATATAAATACGCGTACGCATCTTAGCCCAGGGAAATCCCCCAGAGTATTTTGTATCCTAGCCTGGCACTCGCAGGCTAATTGCCATTTGCCACCATGTACGTGCCTGCATGTGTACCAGATTGTCCTGGAGACATAGTAGTACCAGATTGTGCCTGCATGCGTCTTAATTCCACAATATATATATGTGCTGGTTAATTAACCTAGTATTCAATAAGGATGGGTCGATTGACGGTTGCGTTTTGTTCATGTGTCAAACAAAGGGCCCGGTGCACAGTCAAATAAATTAGCCGTGAGGTAACTGTTTGTTGGATCTACTACTACCGAGCACCGGCTGGCACCAAATGGTTTCAGAGTCCACATCACTGCAGTACGTATGGTTGTGCCTGCAAGGGCGCATGCACTGATACACACATGGTATAGCGTACAAGATTCTTTTCTTCAACAGTTCTTACTCCTATACTTAATGAGTACCCCATGGATGGAGTACGATCTAACATAGGTACGGTTTACCCAACACACTGTCGAAATACATCAGTAAAGAAGTGAGCCAGGAGGCTTACAATACGACAAGTGTGCACTAGTACTTAGGGTCGTGTATTAGTAAGATGCCCATGCGTGCGTTGCACAGAACATTGAAATGCATTGATCTCAGAGTTGTTTATTTGACAAAGTATGTGGGGGTCATCTCATGTGTAACAAATATTGGTAGGTTTTTTCGGATATTATTTTTTCTCTAGAGCTCACAAGCATCCGGGTGAATAGTAAATGTAGGCAAAATAGATAAAAGAATATCTTTTGCAAACAAGAGTGTTCAAGTGTTCAACCTGCATCGAAAACGTTTGAAAAAATAACACTTATTATGCTTTGCAAAAAATGATCTTTAAGAATTATTTTTTGAACATCGATTTTGTTTATTTTTTCTAGACCACCATGAATATGTAACTCAGGGTGACTTGGAAGGGGCATATGAGATGCCGAGGAGGGGGTCGTGGTGGTGATCGGCAATTCAGCCTGAGAGAAGGCATGAGAGGAGTTGGGGACGGACGGGTGCCGAAAGTAGCAACCTCTCCAGATCCTTCTTTTTATTTTTTCTGAAATGGCTAGATAAGGTGAGAGGGACAGATTGGTGAACGTTAGAAGCAGGGGGTTATCTATAAATGAGGAGTGAAATATGGGGGTCTTTTTACAAAACTAATCTAGTTTGTCTTAGATGCGTTGGATGTAAATCCAATGGTTGTAAATGAAGGATGGTGTGCACACCATCATCATCAACTCAGTTTTTTTATAGGAAAGTAGAGGTTCGTGTGTATACATGTCTTGCCATCATGCCATGCACATTAAGGCATATCCATGCTCACATGCACCTGCCTACGTTCTAACGGTTCCCAAGAGCAGGCCGGCCGGCCCGTACGTGCACCGATACTAACTTGGCACGTACGCGTACGCGTACGCGTAAGAGACTCCATATCGATCTGTATGCCGCGTTACGGCCACGCCCGGCTGCGTGTTTGCTTACGTACACCATGCATGCACGTGACGCGATCATGCGAACGCGTATCTTGGGCTAGCTTGATCAGTCGATCAATGTAATGGCGTACGTACGGTACGGCCGACATGTATATGCTCGTATAAACAGTGGCGTAGTAGGACTGGGCCAAGCCCCGGGACAACGTGGAAACAGTGCAAAAACAGTGTGAAATGGTCCAGCCGTCCAGGTAAATCATTTCCATGGGCTCGCGTATAAATACAGGATCTATGCTTAGATCACGCACTGTAGATCCACGTATGGCTACGTACTCATTCAAGTTTGCATAACCGCCCCAGTATTTATGGTCGATGAAATTCATATGCATGAATGCATCCTTGCATGTGTTTATCTTAACGTTGTCCCATGCCTATTGTCAAAAGGGAAAAACAACAATGTCGATGCCATTTGAATTTGATGGATCCATTCCATTCATCTGCACTGGAGTATCCAACGTTACATTATTACATACATATGGATCTGTGAGCAGTGGACTTGCTTGCGCTAGAGCAAAGGACGTGTACTCGGCCCCCATCTAGCTAGCCCAGCCCTCCATATCTACCGCGGTACCGCCTCTGGGGCCAAATCTCTGGGAAGATTATCCTGCCCCCACTGAATTCAATGGTAATCTATATACCTATCTTTACCTAATAATAATAAAGTAAATTGAATTTCTGTCGTCTGTCATTATAATTACCCTCCAAACTGATAAAAATTACCCACCAATGCCACCCGTAAGTGGAAAAACGATTCAGCTTTTCGGACAAAAATCGCCGCCCCCTTGGTTGTTTTATAGCAGTGGTTCGTCCTGCATATGCATCCCAAGAACTTCGCATGACTGTTCATGAGCCTGCTTCCACAGAGGCTCCGGAAGCTGAAGATGTTCCAGCAGTTGAACCTACCGCTGCTGAAGACATTGGTCAAGTAGACAATGTTGAAGATGATGAAGTTCTTCCTCAAATTGAATACAATGTGGTATCATCGCCTGTTCGTACGAACAGCGAAATCATCAGCATTGGTCATCCTCTGACGCCAATTGCTCAGGATGCTTCATGGGCTGATCGCCCGCAACACCAAGACTCCCCCAGTACTCCCCAACAACAACAAGCCACACCATTCGTGCAAGTTGAAGAGGATGAGGACCTGCCCACTCCATCTCCAAAAGCGTCGCCTGTACTACAAAGGCTTCGCAAAGGACCAAGGCCTCAAGTCCCTCTTCCGAGTGTTCCAGAAGGAGAAGTGCATCATCAACCTGTTACACGTCAAGTGTTTTCAGAAGCCACTCCTGCTGTGAATGTCTCCGTGTCTGAAGCACCAGCTGCTGAAGACAATCCGGCTGCATCAGCTGATGAAGAACGTCAAGAAGAACGAGTCCCTACTCCCCCATTCCTGAAGAAACTATTCATGAAGTGAACGTGTCTGTGCCTGACCCTCCAGCTCAGCAAGTGGAGGTTGAAAACCTTGAGGCTGCCACCACCAACACCAATGAAGCCGATGACATAGTCATGGCTGAAGCTAATGTGGAGCCTGTCACTACTGAAAATGCTCCTGAAGCTTCTGATGTGCAGCCCGAAGCCACTGTTGCTGCCACTGCTCCTGTTCCGCCACCAAGGCCCTATACAATTGAGCAAGCATACAACCATGGCGAGCTAGTCACCGCAAGATGGCCCGTTCTGGCCCCTCCGCCTACTGTCTCTGGTCCTCAATTTGACTATCACATTGAGCATAGGCCTCAGGTCCAGAAGTCAAAGCCAAGACTGGCAAGGTTTCCCGGTACTGCCACATCTGTCGGGTCTTTCGATGCAAATGGCTTCAAGAGCCACAACACATTCTTTGACAGCTCAAAGAACCCCTACACGAAGCCAAGAATATCATCAGATCGGTTCTGGAGTCATCAGCAGTGAAGCTATTACTCATGTGTTCTGTATGATCAGGGGCGCATCTTCCCTCATATGCGCCTCGACACTGAAGCCATTGCTGGACTGCCATGCTTAGAAGAAGCACTTGATTGTTTTCGTGATGCTGGTCTGCTCAGCTTTGTCACAGACAAAGAAACATTGGAATGAAGAGCTATTGCTTCAATTCTATGCTACCCTCCACATTCGCGGCTACAACAGAGATATCAAGACCTGGGTTCTCGAGTGGATGACAGGAAATGTTCATCATGAAGCCAAAGCTCTTGACATCATTGAGCTTACAGGCCTATCCACTCCCGGAGATCTATATGAACCTGGTTGTCAAAAACACCGCAATGCACTGGAGAGCATCTTCCATAAGCCTGAATCCAATATGAGCCAGATGCTGAGCATGATGAAGCCTTTGCCACGTGATGCTGAATATCCAAAGGAGTTCTTTGTTGATGACCTTGAGTATCTGCCTCGCACCATATATCACATCATTAGGCGAACTCTATGGCCTATCAAAGGACATTCATCAGCTGCAAAACTTGAAGGAGCCATGAAGACATTGGTCTTTTACATCCTCAATGGCATCAACTTCAATGCACATGATTTCTTCATCAGGCAACTGGCTGCATTTGGATCTGACCTTTTCGGACTGAAGTTCTATGCTCCATGGGTCATGAAGCAACACTCTGCTGTCAACTATCAACCGTCTGCTCGCAATCATGTGATCTTCCTACCAGAGGTTGATATGTCAGTTGAATCCATATACCCAGAACCTGCCAAGAAGCCTCTTTGTCTTCAGAATGTTGAACATCAAAGCTTCGCTCAGCCTATGGAAGGAGTCCAAGCTGTCACGCGTGTCTATCCGATGGCTGGGAATACTCGTCTGCCTCATCGTGCACCACTTGAAGCTACTGAGAGCACAATTGCTCAAAGGCCTCGGAAGCGCTCTCGGGTCCTCAATGACCGAGAATTTCTTGTGGCCCTACATCAGAAGCAAGATAAGCATCATTTTTGGCTGAAGTGTCAGATGCAAAGCCTCTTGGTGGATGTAAATCGCATTCGAAATCTTGCCACCAAGAATGCTTTTGTCACTCATGAAACTTGTCGGCGTTCATGGAAGAGTTTGACCCTACTCAGTGCTGAAGCTGATCTTCAAGACGATGACTTCACTGAAAGATTCAAGTTTGACTCCACTCCTCCACGGAATGCTGTCCTACGAAGAACTCCATCTCTTGAAGACTCTGACTATTCTTCCTCCGCGGCAACTGTCAACGCCACTATGATCGATGATGAAGACGATGCTACTTCACCACCCCCTACTTCTGCATGCATCGACACTGCACCGAGTTCGTCTGCACCGCCAAACGACAACGACAATCCTTCTGCTTCAACTACTCCTCATGAGGATGAGTAGATGCTCTATGTCTTCAAACCTTTTTGGTCATTACTGACAAAAGGGGGAGAAGTGTATGAGCTTGATAGTCTTCAAGCGGGTTCATAATGGTGGTTGCTTTATATTTTGCATAGTGTTTACAACTCTTGCTTTTGATACATTTCGTTCTTTGAGTTGTAACACTTAAACTTGATGGTTGTCTGCCACTTATTTGCGTTTCCACGTGCGATGATAACTTCCGCACTTAGATCATTCTACAGACGTCCATTTTTCATTATGCATGTCATTCTCTTAGCTATATCATTTCATGCATGGTGAATTATCCTCATAAGTTGAAGTGGATCTCCACAAGTACAACCTGCCATGTGCATTTGCATTCCAAAAGCAAATTATTTATATGCACATCTTCAGGGGGAGCCCTTTCCACTTATGAAGACAATGCACTATCCTTTACAATTTCACATACTTCTTTCCTGTTGAAAACTTCAACCAGTTTGTCATCAATCACCAAGAAGGGGGAGATTGTAAGTGCATCTAGTGCCACCCCTAGTTGGTTTTGGAGTATTGACGACAAAGTTGGTTGAGGGACTAATGCGTTTGTGAGAATTACAGGATAACGCAGGTAGTGTCCCTCATTGATTCGGTTTACCTACCGGAGATGGCCCCTAAAAATGTATGAAGACATTGAAGACAATGGTGGTGTGTGAAGAGGTTCACATTGAAGACTATGACATGAGAAGACATTGAGTGAAGACTATGGAGAGCGAAGACTGAGTTGTTTCGTTGTTTCCTTTTCTTCTGTGTTGAGTCATAGGAACCACCGTACTGTTAAGTGGGGTCCAAGTGAACTAAGTCAGAGTGACTGACATGATGCTCAACCCAAATCCTATGTCTTCGAGCGAAGACAATGAGAGCAAATCTTATCCAGAGCTGGATGAGTCAACTTTGCTTGTAGCCCAAGTAAAGTTGCCGTGTGTGTTTGAAATCTGACTGTTGGAAAACGTGTCAGTTCCTTAGTGACCCGGGGTCATTTCGGACATATCAGGTCGGGTTGCCTTGTGGCTATAAATAGCCCACCCCCTACACCATAAATTGGTGGCTGCTCAGAGTTAGTTTACGGCTTTTGTCGTTTTGAGAGCAACCCACCTCGAAGCCTTTGAGAGAGAAATCCTTGCGAGGACAAAGCCCAAACACCCAGAGCCAAAGAGTGTTAGGCATCACTGAAGTATTTCTGTCTGTGTGACCTGAAGACTTATTACACTTGAGGACTGTGTATCCTCCAGCTGGTTAGGCGTCGCGTTCTGAGCATCCAAGAGTCATTGTGGATTGCCGGGTGAACGAAGTCTGTGAAGGTTCGGAAGTCTACCTTGAAGAATTACTAGAGTGATTGGGCGAGGACTGGGTGTCCTTAGCTCAAGGGGAATAAGGTGAAGACACGGTCTTCTGAGTTGAATCTCAGCCTCCCTAACCAGATGTACAGTTGTCACAGCAACTGGAACTGGTCCAACAAATCATGTGTCTTCAACAAGTGACTGGTTCTATCCCTTCCCTCCTTTACTTTGAGTTTGTCTTCGTGAAGTCATTGCTTATCTGTCTTATCTGTTTGACTTCAATGTTTGACTACGATTGTTGATTGGCTTCATACTATCTTCCATCCTGATCCTTACTACCTAGCTGCTATTAGTCTTCGTACGTTAACACTATTGCATACTTGACTATGGCTTGCTCGTTGTAGTTTATCTTCCGATGCATATCAATTAGGTCATTTCTATTGTTTGTCTTCGAAACTTCCACGTTTTGAAAACTTTGATAAAAATCGCCTATTCACCCCCCTCTAGTCGATAACTAGCACTTTCACTTTTACTAAGGGTCTATCACGTAATGTGATAGATAATGCATCGAGGGAGATGGGTATGAGACCCACAATATGAGTTGTTCACAGTGGTAACCTATTCTTTGTGATCGGAGACCCTGTGAATTAGATGTGGAAGACAAGCTGTTGGTCAACTGAGAGGAGAGTATCCTTATGTTAACAATACCACTCCATGAAGATGCAATACTCTTCTAAATCTTCATGGTAGGTTGCTGTATATCTTAATGTGTCCTAAGTGGCTCATTAAAGCAGAGATGTTGTCTTGTAGAACATCTTTTGAAGAACGCACCTATATGATTCTGACTCTTAAAAGTTGCAATCTATGAGAGTAGGGTTCTTTCTAGTAAACTCATGAAAGGTCTCGGAGTATGATGCATAAGCTCCTCCCGCGGGGAACACCCACGGTAGCCACGTATCGGTCAAGGCTTTGCGTGAAGCTCGCAGAAAACTTGCAGTTCAAGGCCCAGTCCACTATTCAAGTTGCTTACTAGTGTAGCATATAGTTCTAGGTGGAAGTTCAACTTAACAATCTCCACTACAGTACCGGTATATAAAACAGTGTTTTGGAACCAAAGGCAAATTTTGTGTGCCTCTGGGATCTGGTGGGGGATTGCTGGAATTTTGTCTATTTTGGGCCTAGTCCAATAGCAGTTTCAGAAATTCCTAATAAATTCTAGAGGCCCACGCAGCCCATTCGTGCAAGGCAAGAGGTGGAACTAAAGTTTAGTCCCACATTGCTAGTTTAGAGGGAGTTGGACCTCTTTATAAGGGAGGTTCTTTCCCCACTTGTATGAGCATCAGAACAAGAGGGACATCAGAACAAGAGGAAATGAGCCGAGCCGATGTATAAATTTTTGCCACGCACGACGGGTATACGAAAGGTTATGCGGGAGCTAAAACATTTTCTGTAGTGGACACTGAATCCGAACGGCGCGCCTCTTCGGGTGAAGTCCGTTCGCTTCGTCTCCCTCTCTTCGTATGTGAGAAGGGTGATAAGGTTTTTGGGGAGTGTTCTACGCGACTACTGAATGGTTCATCACGGACACCGACGACCACTTCCCCGACGTCGTCAACCTCTTGGATGACATGGCTACCGAGGATGTCGACCCCAATTCCAGTGCTTCTGCTCCTGCTGCTGTTCGTGTTTTTCTTGTTAGAGGTCCTGCCACAGATCCTTGTTCTAGTACTTGCCCTAGATATGTTAGGCACTATTTCACATATGCAACTAGCTATATTGTCTGCTCTAATATGTTTGGTTACAGTTCATATATGCAGATGCTATTTACCTTCTCTCTATCAGATTGCATGACTTGTTTTACCTTAGTTATATTAGTCATGCTTTATCTAGTATTTCCGTTAATAAAATAATTTGGTAAATTGCTCATTTTTCCAATAAACAGTTGGGGAACTGATGTTACAGAGAAATACATCGAATTGGGAGAAGAGAAAATTACATGAAACACTTAAGGTAAAACTATCTTATCAACCATTGTACATTCCCTTATAGAGCTGCAACGTAGGTCTTGCAGCTATATGCCACCGACAACGACTCCTAGTGCAGTGTCACCTACAGGGTGTCAAGCTGATCTCACTCTGACATCACCCACATTTTTTGGTTTTTTTCACATTTTTATAGTGTTTTTCTTTAATTTTCACTCTGACATAACCCACATTTTTTTGGTTTTTCTTCACATTATTTTCACTATATATACATATTACAAAAAAAATTATGTAATTTTTTGAGAAAACTTAATCATTATTTGGTAATGTTATACATGTATAAAAAATTATTCCTCATGTGTATGACAAATGTTTGTCACACTTAAAAAAATATCATATATTAAAAGAATGTACGTGATATTTTGAAAAATGTTTATACAATGTAAAAATTTTGTTCACATGATTAAAAATAACTTTTCGTATATTTAAAAAGTTGTTCTCCACATTATATAGAAAAGTCTATAAATGTAAATAGAATGTTTGCATAATAAAAACCATTCATACCATTAAATAAATGTGTGTGAAATTTTAAGGAACAATTGCTGCATTTGAAAATCATATTTCTGATATTTTTAAAATGTCTATACAATGTATATGTTGTAATACGGTGATTTCCAATAGAAAATTGTATGCAAAAGTTTAAACAAAATATTCACATTTTTCCAAAAATTGTCAATAAAATTTTGCAAAAAATATTTATTGCCAATAAGAAGTATACAACTTTTATTTTTAAGATATTACTATGTATTACAAAAAGTGTTCAAAATATGTATTTTATTTTATAAAAAATATAAAACATGTATTTGAGAAAAGTCCAACGTGTATAAAAATTGGTTGATGTGTGCGTTCAAAATGTACATTGTGAACTGAGAAAAGGCAGACATGTGTTAAAATAAAGAAAACCAATAAAAATCAACAAAAAAAGAAAAAGGAAAGAAAGCAAAACCAAAGAGTATGAAGAAAACCATGAAAGAACTAAAAGAAAACCAAAGTATACAAAAAAAAGAAAAACTAGAGAAAAACAAAGTATAACGAAAGAAACAAATTAAAAGGAAACCTATGAAAAAACAGAAAAACATAAGAAAAGGAAAAAGAGAACAAACCGAAGAAAACTGATGCAAAGAACAGTATTTTTCAATGATGTTTTCACTAAAGGAAAATAGACCCCTGGGGCATAGGTTCACTAGTGGCACCTTTCCAAGCTGATATGTGTAGTCTGTTAAACAAATTATAGTTGGGCAGTGATTAAATTGCAATATTTATTTTTATGACTATGATCATTCATAACATAATCTTATATAGGCAGTACGTCTAAGATATGAAGACCGTTATCCAACTGCATCTACAACTAATACTCCACCAGAAGACGGCTATCGACCATGCATCTTGAAGTGTTATTTTCATGATAAATAAAGCATTGTAATAAGCATGATGAAATAATGTATACATTAAAACTATCATCTAAGCGTGATAAACAAACCATTATTTTATCCTTCGTGGCAACAATATAATACATATTTGTTCCCTTATTGTCACTGGGATAAAATCACTACAAGATTGAACTCACTATCATGCACAACTCCCTGTGAAGTACTACCTATCTATGAACGCACTATCATGCACAACTCCCTGTGAAGTACTCCCTCCTTCCGGATTTATTAGGCCCGTGAGCGAATAAGCCCTGTCCGCTTTAATTAGGCCCCATTGGCAACCGTGTGAACTTCCTCCCTCGATTTAATTGATGAGTTGTAATATGTGCTACGCTGCATGCGCGTGAGCATGCATGCATGCGCACCATTGGTGGAGGGTTGGTGGGCTCGGTGTTGCGTGCATAATCAGAAGTAATTTACATGCCAAACGAGGCGTTAACCAGCAGCATGAGTAATTAATGCCTTGAAAAACGTAGACAATTACTAGCTGCCTTGGTCTTGCTGATTTGGTATTTGGGCCTAATAAACCCGGACGGAGGTAGTACTACCTATCAATGAACCCACTATCATGCACAACTCCCTCTGATGTACTACCTATCAATCTTGGCCAGAGACGATAAATAGATAAGAAAGCATACATCTTTACCTACCAATAAAGCGGCTATTGCTTCTACCCATTCACTGATGTGGCAATTTTGCAAAAAAGTCGTAATTTTTGATAATTAACCCACAGTCACGTCCCTAAATGAAATAACGGTTCACCATGGAAAAAATAGGGTCGCCCACATCACACAGTCACTCCCGCACGCTTACGCCCCCACCGCTTCGCCTCGCTTAGCACCAAGGGCAGGCCACCCCGCCAACAACTGACCTCGCACCTGAGGCGGCTGGTGGCAGGTCGACCCCCCCCCCAAACACTAGTGCAGAACCGGCCTTTAGTGCCGGTTCGTGAAGGCCTTTAGTGTCGGTTCGCCAACCGGCACTAAAGAGTGGGGACTAAAGGTCCCCCCCGCCTTTAGTACCGGTTCGTCACGAACCGGCGCTAAAGTGCCACCACGTGGCACGAGCCAGGCCCGTTTGCGTGTACGGCATTAGTACCGGTTGGTAACACCAACCGGTACTAAATGTTTGGGTGTTTTTTTTTAATTTTGCTTTTTCAATTTAATTTAGTGATTGTTTTACATTATAATGAGTTGTTAAATCATTAGGTGAAAGTACCACGGATTAGTTTCGACTGGATGCATTGGATAGCTAGCTAAGTGATCAAGTATATGCCATATCCATATTAATTATACTTGATCAACTATAATATATACAGATATGGCATATACTTGATCACTTAGGTAGGATCCATCCAGCTGAAACTAATTTGTGGTTTTTTTCATTAAATGATATAATAACTCATCATCATCATCATATTTAGTCATGCATTACCGCTAGCTATATATATATCTAATCACCACCAGCACTACTAGCTTAAAGAAGAAACATTCACTTGTACCAGAAGCAAAAATATCATCGAGTTCAACATGATTGTCATGATATTTTAAGCATTCATATATAACACCACAAAAGCAAATCACTTAAGTTCAGAACGAAGAACACGGACATGAAAGGACAAGTACTAAGATCAGCATGCACTAGCTAAATCACTCCTGCTAGCTACTCTCTCTCTGGTAAAATAGCATAGAACATGTATAACTCTCCGATTCATCAAACCGGAGCATGCCGATGAACCTGTCTCCTAATCATGGGCTGCGCTTCTCATTGCTGCCCCCTAGTACTTCTCTGTGATCGTTAACAATTTTCCTCCAATCTTTCACTATTAAGCATTCATCGCTTCTAGAAATCCTGAATGCATTAATGTGCAATGCAGGATATCTTGGTCGTAAGCTAACAATTGACATGCGACCTTTAGTCTCGATCCCCTGAGGCACAACTGTCATCGGGAGTCCCTGTTGAAGAACATCGTATAGTACTTAATTAATATACTTAGCAATGATAGTTTAGCAGAAAAATTATGTATGCAAAAGATGCACTGAGGACAAATAGTAAAAATCTTACCATTAATCCTAAATAGATGTGACCGTAGTTCAATACCATCACTATTGGTCGCACATTTTGAGTACTAATATTTCTAAGTGCAGGAAGAAAATTTGTCTTGATAGATCCTCAAGCCATGAAACATAATGACTTATCTCCTCGCAGTTTAGTTCAGCTCCAAGACAGTAGTAGGTCCTGTCTACCAAGCGTCGGGCATGTTTGGTTGAATGGAGATAAGCTGTCAATAGAAATTAGTTGTCAATTATTTTTGAATAAGCAATATCAAAGACAAAAATATAGTTGAGAGGAACTCACATAATGGTAGAACTGGAGGCGTCTGCACATCGACCCATATGTCTCTATTACCTTCAATATCATCTTTCGGACGAATATCAAAGGTGATAATCATACCAAGCTCAAATGCATAAGCCTTGCATAGTGCTTGCCAAGTTTCGCATTCAAAATAGGTGTACGTGTGTGCATTGTATACTTTGACGTTGAAAGTATAACCATCATGCTCAGTTTTCACGTAAACTCTCTTTACCTCCATAGTTTCCATATCTTTGAAACCTATCTTATCCAAGACAAAAATTCTTGCATGGCAGGGGATGCGCTAGTACATAGTGAAAATTAAAAATTATAAGTCAGGCAAATGAAGCATATATATAAGTCATGCTTAATTACGAAAACAGACTTGTCGTTGTGACTTACTGTATCGAATTCGAATGTCTCATCCAGCTTGATGCTGAATCCCCTACCATCAACAAGGAAATTTCTGTCGCACTGGCCGCGCTGGTCTTCACAGTATTCGCACATAATGAAATTTTTTCCGTCGTCAGACGACATTTCCTATGTTCATATTAGACGAAACATTAAACACTTACTAATTCAATTAATTCAACTATTTCTATTAATTCAGCTAAGCATTCACTAAAAATAAACTAGTTATATTAATTCAGTTAGTTCAACTAAGCATTTACTAAAAATAAACTAGTTCTATATATTAATTC
>NC_057813.1:676147800-676149742 GCF_018294505.1 Triticum aestivum | reverse complement strand
TGTTTGGGTGTTTTTTTTTAATTTTGCTTTTTCAATTTAATTTAGTGATTGTTTTACATTATAATGAGTTGTTAAATCATTAGGTGAAAGTACCACGGATTAGTTTCGACTGGATGCATTGGATAGCTAGCTAAGTGATCAAGTATATGCCATATCCATATTAATTATACTTGATCAACTATAATATATACGGATATGGCATATACTTGATCACTTAGGTAGGATCCATCCAGCTGAAAGTAATTTGTGGTTTTTTTCATTAAATGATATAATAACTCATCATCATCATCATATTTAGTCATGCATTACCGCTAGCTATATATATATCTAATCACCACCAGCACTACTAGCTTAAAGAAGAAACATTCACTTGTACCAGAAGCAAAAATATCATCGAGTTCAACATGATTGTCATGATATTTTAAGCGTTCATATATAACACCACAAAAGCAAATCACTTAAGTTCAGAACGAAGAACACGGACATGAAAGGACAAGTACTAAGATCAGCATGCACTAGCTAAATCACTCCTGCTAGCTACTCTCTCTATGGTAAAATAGCATAGAACATGTATAACTCTCCGATTCATCAAACCGGAGCATGCCGATGAACCTGTCTCCTAATCATGGGCTGCGCTTCTCATTGCTGCCCCCTAGTACTTCTCTGTGATCGTTAACAATTTTCCTCCAATCTTTCACTATTAAGCATTCATCGCTTCTAGAAATCCTGAATGCATTAATGTGCAATGCAGGATATCTTGGTCGTAAGCTAACAATTGACATGCGACCTTTAGTCTCGATCCCCTGAGGCACAACTGTCATCGGGAGTCCCTGTTGAAGAACATCGTATAGTACTTAATTAATATACTTAGCAATGATAGTTTAGCAGAAAAATTATGTATGCAAAAGATGCACTGAGGACAAATAGTAAAAATCTTACCATTAATCCTAAATAGATGTGACCGTAGTTCAATACCATCACTATTGGTCGCACATTTTGAGTACTAATATTTCTAAGTGCAGGAAGAAAATTTGTCTTGACAGTATGAAGATCCTCAAGCCATGAAACATAATGACTTATCTCCTCGCAGTTTAGTTCAGCTCCAAGACAGTAGTAGGTCCTGTCTACCAAGCGTCGGGCATGTTTAGTTGAATGGAGATAAGCTGTCAATAGAAATTAGTTGTCAATTATTTTTGAATAAGCAATATCAAAGACAAAAATATAGTTGAGAAGAACTCACATAATGGTAGAACTGGAGGCGTCTGCACATCGACCCATATGTCTCTATTACCTTCAATATCATCTTTCGGACGAATATCAAAGGTGATAATCATACCAAGCTCAAATGCATAAGCCTTGCATAGTGCTTGCCAAGTTTCGCATTCAAAATAGGTGTACGTGTGTGCATTGTATACTTTGACGTTGAAAGTATAACCATCATGCTCAGTTTTCACGTAAACTCTCTTTACCTCCATAGTTTCCATATCTTTGAAACCTATCTTATCCAAGACAAAAATTCTTGCATGGCAGGGAATGCGCTAGTACATAATGAAAATTAAAAATTATAAGTCAGGCAAATGAAGCATATATATAAGTCATGCTTAATTACGAAAACAGACTTGTCGTTGTGACTTACTGTATCGAATTCGAATGTCTCATCCAGCTTGATGCTGAATCGCCTACCATCAACAAGGAAATTTCTGTCGCACTGGCCGCGCTGGTCTTCACAGTATTCGCACATAATGAAATTTTTTCCGTCGTCAGACGACATTTCCTATGTTCATATTAGGCGAAACATTAAACACTTACTAATTCAATTAATTCAACTATTTCTATTAATTCAACTAAGCATTCACTAAAAATAAACTAGTTATATTAATTCAGTTAGTTCAACTAAGCATTTACTAAAAATAAACTAGTTCTATATATTAATTCAACTAGT
>NC_057813.1:676146321-676147012 GCF_018294505.1 Triticum aestivum | reverse complement strand
CGATAACTGAATTTTCGTAAGTGACATATATATATGAGGGGCCTTTAGTTCTGGTTGGTGGCTCCAACCGGTACTAAAGGCCAAATTTAGCCAGCCCAAGCGGCGGGAAACGCGGGCCTTTAGTACCGGTTGGTGGCTCCAACCGGTACTAAAGGGGCAACACATTAGTACCGGTTGGAGCCACCAACCAGTACTAATGGCCCTGCGCTGCCACCCGCAGTGCGCTGATTTTAGTCCCACCTTGCCGAGCGAAGGGCAGCCGCACTGGCTTATAAACCCAGCCGTGGCTGCCCTTTCGAACTCCTCTATATAGCAGGCTTCTGGGCCTAACTAGGGTACGCTGCCCTGTGAGCCTGCTGGCCCTTCTGGGCCTGTATCTGCATACCCTAGATCTGGCAGGCCCACCGGGCAGCGCCCCAACATTTATTTATAATTGTTTTTCTTTTCTGCATTATTTATTTTCTTCTATTTATTTTTGAGTAATTTTTTATATAGTTATTTCTTTTCTGCTTTATTTTTTCTTCTATTTATTTCTGAGTAGGTTTTTTTGCTGTATTTAGTTTCTTTGTGAATATTTTTGCTTTATATAATTTTTTTTCTTTTCTGCATTATTTATTTTCTTCTATTTATTTTTGAGTAATTTTTTTATGTAGTTATTTCTTTTCTGCTTTATTTTTTTCTTCTGTTTATT
>NC_057813.1:676142842-676144678 GCF_018294505.1 Triticum aestivum | reverse complement strand
CTTCTTCTTCCTCCTCCTCCTCTTCTTCCTCTTCTTCCTCTTCTTCTTCTTCCTCCTCCTCCTCTTCTTCCTCTTCTTCCTCTTTTTCCTCTTCCTCTTCTTCTTCTTCTTCTCCTTCTTCCTCTTCTTCTTCCTCTTCTTCTTCCTCTTCTTCTTCTTCCTCCTCTTCTTCCTCTTCTTCTTCTTCCTCCTTCTTCCTCCTCTTCTTATTCTCCTTCTTCTCCTTCTTCTTTGTCTTCTTCTCCTTCTTCTTCTGCTTCTTCTTCCTCTTCTTTATATATAGAGTTCAATGAAGACCAAATGCTTGTGATAGTTTGAAAAATAACATATTTAAATAGTGCATCTGAACGCAGAAAAAATACATTGATCAGTACCGCCTTTCAGCCAAAACGCGCTACCGCTACACAGAAGTACATATAAAAAATACATTGATCATGAACGATCTTTTTATATAGAATCTAAATCGTCAATAGGAATCTACCACCGATTTAAGAACCGGCGAAGACTCCTATTGCAGCCACAGATCCTACACACAGAGTTCAATGAAGACCAAATGTTTGGGATAGTTTGAGAAGTAACATACTTAAGGTGGTCAAATTCTTGCTAAGGGAGTGAGGTGGGACTAAAAATAGCGCCTGCCACAACCTCTTTAGTACCGGTTCGTGCCACGAACCGGTCCTAAAGGTGCTGGCCGGGCACCAGCATCTTTACTACCGGTTCGTGGCACGAACCGGTACTAAAGATTCCCAAAGAACCGGTACTAAAGGTTACCTCCTGCCAAGTCATTTGAACCGGCACTAATGGGCCCATTAGTGCCGGCTCATATGCGAACCCGTACTAATGTTTCTCCTATTAGGTCATTTTCTACTAGTGAAACACAACCCCACCTGCTGCTGCCATCTACCACCACCATCCTTACCACTCCCTCCCATCGCCTAGCCCAATCTAGATGCCTAACCTGTACCTCCCTCCGCTCTCTAAGCATATTGTGCTCCGTCAGCGGCAACGGAGGCTCCTTCGGGTCAGATCAAGGCACGAAGTCCCATGCTCCCCACATCTAGTGGGATCCCCTCCTCCGAGAGGATCTCCTCTTCGAGGAGGATGGTAAGCACAAGATCATCTCCCCAAGCCTCCAACTGTGCGACAAGCATCGACAAGAAATTTTATTTGCTGCGGAATGAACGAATTGGATGCAAGATTGCATTTTACAGGTATGGAGAGTGGAACACCACCTTTAGTATGGAACTGAAGTTGCTGAACTACAGTTGTTGAACCTACATCCATGTGTTGTTTTTTGGTATCTCCTATTTTTCTATGGTGTACTGAATTTGCATCCAACCATTTCTGAATTAATGCCCTGCTCTGAGACTTCCTTCTCTCCACCGCACGCATTTTGTTTTCTGTAAATTTCAACATGGATATGTAAGTATGTGCCTATGCAATCTCTCTTTTCCTTTGTACTATTCCTCTTTGATTCAGTACCATCTGATTCGTTGTGGTGATAATTTGTCCACGAATAACATTTAAAATTTTGTAGTTCTAGCTGCGGCCCGGGTAGATTCTTCTCTCAACATGCACCGTCCCATGTCTGCACAAAGGCGCAAGGTGGTAGCCAGTATAGGTGTGTAGCGACGAACACCTGATCACGCTGTGTCAGCCAGATTTGACTCAAATAGCTCATCCGATGGTGTCAAGTGACGTCAATATTGAAACAAGAGGATGTGGCGGCAGCTACAAAGTCAATGATTTCACAATTGGATGGTATGAATCAAAGTCTAAAATTTGTTGGCTTCAACCTGCTTGTGTGAAGTGCCTCTGCCTTTATGTTTACAACTT